>NC_044406.1:69320507-69623537 GCF_006542625.1 Nomascus leucogenys | reverse complement strand
CGGTGCCAAGACATCTTTGAATGTCTGCTGGAATTCCACCATGAATTTATCCAGTCCTGGGCCTTTTGGTTGTTGGCAATTTTAAATTACTTATTTGATCTCAGTGCTTGTTATTGGTCTGTTCAATGTTTCTATTTCTTCCTAAGTTAATCCAGGAATTTATCCATTTTTCTAAATTTTACTTTAGGTTCTGGGATATAAGTGCAGAATGTGCAGGTTTGTTACATAGGTATACATGTGCCATGGTGGTTTGCTGCACCTATCAACCCATCATGTAGGTTTTAAGCCCCACATGCTTTAGGTATTTGTCCTAATGCTCTCCCTCCCCTTGACCCCCAACCCCCAACAGGCCCTGGTGTGTGATGTTCTTCTGCCTGTGTCCATGTGAACTCAGTGTTCAACTCCCACTTATGAGTGAGATTATATGGTGTTCGGTTTTCTCTTCCTGTGTTAGTTTGCTGAGAATGATGGCTTCCAGCCTCATCCATGTCCCTGCAAAGGACATGAACTCGTTCTTTTTATGGCTGTATAGTATTCCATGGTGTATATATGCTAGATTTACTAGTTTGTTTGCATAAAGGTGTCCACAGTAGTCTTGAATGATCCTTTGTCTTTCTGTGGTGTCAGTTTTAATGTCTTCAGTTTTATTTCTAATTTAGCTTATTTGCATCTTCTCTCTTCTTGGTTAATCTAGCTAATGGTTTACCAATTTTGTTTATTTTTTCAAAAAACCAGATTTTTGTTTTATTGATCTTTTGCAATTTTTGTTTGAATTTTATTTAGTTCTGTTCTGATCTTTATTTCTTTTCTTCTTCTAGTTTTAAGTTTAGTTTGTTCTGGTTTATATAGTTCCTTGAAGTATGACATTAGGTTTCAATTTGTGCTCTTTCAGACTTTTTGATGTAGGCATTTAGTGCTATAAACTTCTGTCTTAGTAATTATTTTGCTGTATCCCAGAGGTTTTGATAACATGTGTCATTATTGTTCAATTCAAAATTTTTTTAAATTTTCATTACAATTTTATTGTTAACCTAGATATTATTCAGGATCAGATTATTTAATTTCTATGAATTTGTATGGTTTTGAGGGTTCCTTTTGGAGTTGATTTCTAGTTTTATTCTGCTGTGGTCTGAGAAGACGCTTGATATGATGTTGATTATTTTAAGTTATTAAGATTTGTTTCGTGGTCTATTATATTGTCTATCTTGGAGAATGTTCCATGTACTGATAAGAAGAATGTATATTCTGCAGTTGTTGAGAAGAATGTTCTGTAAATATCTGATAAGTCCATTAATTCTAGTATGTCATTTAAGTTCATTATTTCTCTGTTGACTTTTTCAAACATCTGTCTAGTGCTTTCAGTGGTGTATTGAGTTTCACTATTATTGTTTTGCTATCTATTTCATGTCTTAGGTCTAGTAGTAATTGTTTTATGAATCTAGGAGTTCCAGTTTTGGTGCATCTAAATTTAAAAATGCAGCATCATCTTGCTTAATTGTTCCTTTTATCATATATAGTAACCATATCTGTCTTTTTCATTGTTGTTGCTTTGAAGTCTGTTCTGTCTGATATAAGAGTAGCTACTCCTGTTTGCTTTTGGTTTCCATTTGCATGGAATCTTTTTTCACCCTATTTCCTTGAGTTTATATAAATCCTTTCATATGAGGTGAGTCTCTTGAAGGCAGTAGATATTTGGATTTTAATTTTTTTATTTATTATGATGGCATTCTATGGAGCATTTACGCCATTTACATTCAATGTTAATATTGAGATGTGAGATGCTGTTCTCTTCATCATATTAATTGTTACCTAGTTATTTTATTGTGCTATTTTATAGGTCCTGTGAGTTTTAAGCCTTCAAGATATTCTATTTTATAGCATAACGTGCTATTGTTTCAAGGTTTAGAACTTTTTTTTAGCATTTTTTGTAGTTCTGGTTTGGTAGTGACAAGTTCCCTTAGCATTTGTTTTCTCAAAGTGAATTTATTTCTCCTTCATTTAGGAAACTTAGTTTTACAGGATACAAAATTATTGGCTGATAGTTGTTCTATTTGAGGAAGTTGAGGATAAGACCCTAATGCCTTCTGGCTTGTAAGATTTCTGCTGCGAAGTCTGCTGACATCTGATGGGGTTTCCTTTGTAGGTTACCTGATACTTTTATCTTACTGATCTTAGTATTATGTATGTCATGTTGACTTTAGAAATCCTGATGACTATATGCCTTGGAGAAAATCTTTCTGCAATACTTTTTTTGGGAATTCTTTGAAATTTTTGTATTTGGATATCTAATTCTTTATCCAGGACAGGGACATTTTTTTCAATTATTTCTTCAAATAAGTTTTTCAGACCTATAATTTTCTCTTCTCCCTCGTGAATGCTAATCATTCTTAGGTTTGTCCATTTTACATATTTCTTGGTGATTTTGTTCATTTCTGTTTATTTTTTGTTATATTTGTTTGATTAGGTTATTTCAAAACCTTTTCTTCAAGCCCTAAATTTCTTTCTTCTACTTGTTCTAGTATATTTTTTAAAACTTTCCACTGCATTTTGTAGTTCCCTTAGTGTATGGCTAAATCCATCTTAACAGTGGACTTAGTGTGTCCTCAGTGTATCTTTTATTTCCAGAAGTTTTGATTGAATTTTCTCAATGATATCTATTTTTCCAGAAAATTTTTCATTCATACCCTGAATTACTTTTTAAAATTCTTTATGATAGTTTTCATCTTTCTCTGATATCTCCTGTAGTAGCTTCATAGTTGACCTTCTGAATTTCTTATCTGACATTTCAAAGATTTCCTCTTGGTTTTAGTCCATTGCTGGAGAGCTAGTGTAATTTTTTGTGGGAGTTATAGCACTGTTTTGTCATTTTACCAGAGTTATTTTTCTGTTTTTTTCTCATGTAGCTAGACCATTTCTTCTAATTATTCTTGAATGTATGTTTTATTTTACTGTGCTTATTTTGTTTGCCTTTAAATTTTTTTCTTTAAGAATGAGATTGTAATGCTTATAGATAATTATATTCTAATGTGGTTCTTGGTGTTTTCAGTGAAGAAGAGTCTGTAAGAGTTTCATCATTATAGAAAATCTTTGTATGTTGGCTCTCACATATGCTGGTTTTAGTAGCAATGTGTTTGGTGCATAGGCAAGTTCACTATTTCCTATGGAGTTGGAATGGTAGAGGTCTCCATGGTGTGTACTTTTTATGTATTTATTTCCCCCATGGTGTATAATTTTCATTTAACTCTTTTTCCCAGTAATTTATTTACTGGTTTGATGGTTTAGGCTTCAGGCCAGTAGGGGAGTTGTCCCTGGGTAGGAACCAATTGTAGCTAAAGCAGGTGGGTTAATGAGGTTCTGGCCTTGACAGAGGTGGCTGGAGGAGCTCTCAGTGAGTTGTACAAAGGTATTATCAAGGAGAAGGGTTGGAGCCATGTCAGCTCCCCTGCCAGGTTAGCAGGAAAGTTTTCTGTCTCTCAGACACACTCCTGTTGCTGTGCTTTGGCTCCCCAGATTATACAGGCACCTCTTTTCATCTGTAGGAATGTTGATGTTACAAATACAAAGGAATTGTGACTCTGCACCTCATCGAAGCCTGAGCCTAGAGGGAGCTCCTCCTGTGAGGATGCAGTCACCCTGACGTGTTCCAGAAAGGCTGTTTATAGCTGCACCCATGCCAGGCTTCCACGGGAGAAGCCCCAACTGTGCCTACAGTGATAAGGGGGGAAAGACTTCATCTTCTTCAAAACCCTTAATGTACACCAGGGATGGCTGTCTTGAGGGACTGGACTGAAGACTTACCCTGCTAAACCCAGCACTGTACCTGTGTGCTTCTACAGAAAGAAGCTTCTTACCACCAGAAGAATCTGGTGCTCAAGGCCTGCCATCCAGATTCTTTTGTCTTTCAGGGTGTTCTCTTGATGTGGTGCACTGCCCCTTCCCCTAGGAGTGAGAGTCCCTGGGAGCCAGACTACTGTGAGTGTTGTTGCTCTTCTGGGTCAGGTGCCCAGTGAAGTTGCCACACTCCAGGCTGGTATTCTGGAATGTCTGCAAGGGATCCAGTGATGTGATCTCTGCACAAGTTTTCCAGCAGTGGGTAGCAGCTCTTATGGGTGGCGGGTGGCAAGGGAGTGACACAGACTCTGTGAAATTCCTCGGTTATTGATAGCCACAGTGTGTTGGCTTTCTTGAAGGTTGGTTATAGTAATAAGGAACCGGTCACTTGGACATATTCAGAACCTCCTGGCTAGCCAGAGTGGTGCAGGCAGTGGTGATAGCTGAGATCACACAGCCATTTTCTCCGTTCTGGGTGCAGTGTTATTTTATCAGGAGATACTGTAATAAATTGTGTTGGTTGGCCTTTAGCCAGGAGGTGGTGCTTGGAAAAGAGAATCAGCTGCAGTAGTAGCAGTGAGATTTTTGTTTTCCTTATGTTGTCTGGCAGGATGGAGGGTACTCTTTTTCTCAGGCAATGGGCAGGGTTATATAGCTCCCAAGAGATTCTGCCTTTTGTGTTAAGCTACCAAGGTGGGTGGCAGGGCAAAGCCAAGTCAGGGCTGGGTCAGGTGTGTTTGTGTTCCGAGTCTCCAAATACAAGGCAAGCAGTAGCCCCTGTGGGTACTGGGGGATTGGAGTAGGTTTCAGGATACTTGGTTGATGTTCCAGAGGAAAGCATTGCTGCCTCTGCTGCACAGAAGAGTTGGTGTAGGAAGTGGGGAGTAGCAGGTAGTGGTAAGCCCCACACAGTTCTCACACACTTGGAGAGGCAGATTCACTCCACAGTGTTCTGCTGGCAGCAGCGAGCTGAGTTCCAGTTAGCCTATAATCCAAATTTGAAATTGCCAGCTTTCCCTGCAGAGCTAGAAACCACAGCTTTCAGGTCACGCACCTCCATGTCACCTGCAAAGCTTGCACCTGGCTTTTGTACCTGCAGCTCTTGCATTTGGAACTCCCGCATTCTTCCCAACCCCAGCTCTGGTGAAAGCAGTTTGACCCCACCTGAGGTTATATTGTAAAACTCCATTGGGAGTTTCTTTAAACCTGGGATACCGCCTGAACTTTTTGGTTGTCGTCTGCAGGGTCTCCTATGAGGGACAGTAAGGAAAGACTACCCTCAGTTTGTGCTGGAATCTGAGAATGCATGCAAGGGTCTTCCCTTAACTGCTCCTACTTTTATATTTCACAACTCTCCCCAAGTTTGTTCTTGTGCTCAGTGGGGTTAGTACCTTCCCGGGTGACCTGGACTTTTAGGCTCCCCAGTAGGGTTGTGTATCCTGGAGGTGAATTCTTTCCCTCTCACACTCCGGGGACTCACAGCCCTTTGACTGAGTCACAGTGCACGCTGTAGACTCCTGCTTCTTTCAAAGGGTCTGTGTTTTCCTTCAGTTTTCTTATTCAGTTCCTGTGTTACTTCTTGAGAAAAAGTTCACAATGTGATTTGTTATACACTATTTTGTCCTTCCGAGTGGGAGAGATATAATTTTTTTAAATCAACCATCTTGATAAATAAATAAATAAATAAATAAACAAATAAATTTATATAGGCTTTTAAAACATTGGCTTTACTGGACCTTTATTCCATAAGGAATAAAGTTAACCCCACCAAACACAGGAACACACTTGGGGAGAGTTGAAAAATATAAAAGTGAGAGAAGCAACGGGAAGACATTTGCATGTACTCTCAGATTCCAGCACAAACTGAGGGAAGTAATTCCTTTAAATCTAGCCCTCAGATTAGACTTTAAAGCCTTGAGCCCAGCCACAGATTTATCTGTGCCTACAAATACCTGAATTAATTGGGTGCATTCCTCACCCTGAAGTCCTAAGATAATTTAGGGCCCCTAGGTCAGTTAGAAAGTAACGTTCTGTACTTACAACAGGTAAGGAACCCTGTACAGGGACTGCAAGGACAATGTAGGAGACAGGTTTTCCCAAGGGTCTTTCATTGGCTATATAAGTGAACTTTGATTTCTTAAAGCAGTCTGAAAGTATGCCATGCTAGTCAAAGCTTTGGTAAAATAAATAGTGTTTCCAACAGTGTCCTGTTACAAAATAAAACTGATTCTTATTAAACTTATGCAAATAACTATATTGGCATAAATTAGGTATACTTACAAATAGTTTTCATATTCTGGAGAAATCAAGTAGAGAAAAAAAAAATGTTCCAACTTTGCTCACAGGAGTGTATTTTACCCAATTGTTAAAAGCTTTAAATAGCTCAAAAGAAAAAGCATTTTATGGACTGAGAAAAAAAAGAATTAACAATGTTTCAAACACAGTCATAAAAGGATTATTTCAATCTTTCCCATGTTCAGTCTATGTAATTAACTCTGACCTGCTTGATGTTTATGAACACATTAGCTGTCTATGAGTCTTGGAAGATTTTCCTCTATTTTAGTGTCATAACCTCCAAAATTTCAGATGTCTGCATTCAAGAGCACCTGTCAGAGTTTTAAATCTCATTTTATATAAACCACCTATTTTTATCCTTTGAAAAGGAAAAAATAAAACAGCTATGAATGACAAGAGTCTTAGAACAGTCATGGTTAAAGACACAAATAACAAGAAAATTTGATTACTTCTGAGGCATACAATTTTTATAATAATCATAATTACTTTGGATAATATATACTAAGATATCAGAATCACAGGAATCTCAAACAATTTTGAAATGCATACTAAATTCACATTTATATAAATACAATTTAAAGAAGGTTAAACACCATTTCATATTTGATAATATTTCTTGTATGAATTTTTACATCAAATAAGCTGAATATACCCTTTTTGGACTTCAAGGGGCCTAATATCAAAAAAATCTTGAAGACTGAAGTTAGAATTTGATTTTGGAAAGTTTGTGAAGTGTAAAAATTTCAAAATCCTGGATATTACAATAGGATAGCAGGTCATTGTAAAATAAGTCATTCATTTAGCCAAAGTGATAACTCAAATATTTCAAAAAGAACCCTTATTCTTTGAGAGAGGAGATTAAATTTCCTCCCAAAAAGCCCTAATAACAGATAGCATGAGGCCAATTAAATCTATCTGTCAAAATTTCATAAACAAATCAATTAAGTTTTAATCATCCTGACCATAAGATATAATTTCCATAAACCTTTTTTAAGCTATAGAATTCTTTTTATTCCGAAGTGGGTTAATGCTCATAGAAAACCTTATTAATCTGATACAAGGGCCCAGATGCTGGTCTTTAATCAATGTGCCTTGAATATTAATGGTTAATTTGTAGAGAAACTGAACTAATTTTAATCTCTCAAAATCAGCCATTACAATCTCATATGCCCACCTCTTACATGATAGTCTGTGGACCTTGAGTAATTGAATAGTTTTAATTTCTGGTCTTGTGTCTCATAAATGCCATTTATTTTTATATTTTAGCTGCTGTCAGTGTTTAAGATTTAACATGACTTGGTATCCTTTTTAGACCCAGGAGTCAAAGCCCTGTAACTAAATGGTACAATAACTTTAAAAGCAAATACAGAAAGTTACATGTATATAATAGCCTCAATTAACAAACAGTAATCTCACTTCTTTCTAAGTAAATCACAACTTAATAACAGTGACATAAGAATCATTTTGATGAAATGTAAAATCTGTTTGTTAGGTCAGTTACCAAAATGTACTTTTGCAGTGAGATTGCTATTCCCTATAAGAAGTCCATTAGGTTTGACTGACAAGCCAAACCTAATGGAAAGGGTACTTGTATTAGTTAGACATAGAAAGAGTGTTTCCTGGTAATGAGTAAAAATTTTTGGATTCACAAAACAATTTAAAGCCAAGAGCACAGAATGTTATATCAGAAGAAAACATTTCTTTTAAACCTTTAAGATAAAACATTTTTAGCATCAGATAACAACAAACAGTTAGAACCTGAGGGTAGAAAACTGCAGGAGCTGAAAATGAGTTGAAGGACAGAGTTAGTATCCTCGGCCTTTTTAAAGGGAGAGAAAGCTGTAAACAGTGAGATGCAATAAAAGTTGAACTTTGAGTTAAAAGAAATTAAAACGTCTTGTAATTTTATTAAGAATAAATTAATACTTTAAGAAACCTTTGTTGTTCTAGCCAATTCTTTAGTGTATAAATGTTTTTTTAAATATCAATACCCAATCTCTAGGATAACATTGTGAATAATTTCCCTTTAATTACAGACAACTTGATCACATAAAGTTTTCTTTGTTATAAATCTTCTTTGTACAAACTTTATTACGACTTACACAGACAATTCCTGACATGCTTGGATGTTCTGGGTTGTCCTCAACGTCCCTCTTCCCTAAATAACTGATCATTTTATTCTAGGACAAAAATTTACTATAAAAGATTCTTTCTCATATAAAATTATATTCTTTTATCTCTCTTGCCAAAATACCTCTTTATACTTATAACATTCTTTTCATTGGTCTTATTTACTGTTTACTTTCACATCATTTCATAAATAACTTTCAAATAACTTTTGAATTTGATGAAAATTATTTTCTTGTAAATAAGAACATATATTTTAGAAAATGTTTTTCTATATTTTTTTGAAAAAAGAAAATGAACAAGACATTCAATTAGTATCTGTCATTTAACTTAATATAACTTTGGATTCTAAATTATATGACAAGTTTATTTACAAGCATTTATTTCATTACATTTACCTAATTAATTTTTAAAATAGTTTACCCAGATTACTTATGAAAACTCTGATAGTTATCATATAAGATTATATTCCTGTTAATTACTTTTGTAGCCTGTGAATTTCAGGTTTTCCTGAGTAAGAACCTTAAGATTAGATAAGTGGGTTTGTTTTTGTTTTGCCATTAACTCAAGATTTGGCTGTTTTCCATAAACAAACAATATTAAATACTAATTTATCAATTTTTACACAAATAAAGATAATTATCTTTTGGTCTGCATTCACGGTTTTATAACCCTGTTGCCCAATTTTTACATCTAGCAAAGAGAAATATAAAACCACTTGACCAATAAATCTAAACAATAATGTATGTTGACAATTCTGAAGCCATTTCTAATTCAATTTTACCAATACTTTTATAACCAGCTTATCATTAAAGGTTTACTTAAATCACATGACCTTGAAAAGCATTTGGCTTGGAGTCTGTATTTTATTCTGACAAAGCATTTGACTGAAAAACTTTTTTTCTTTAAGCCAATTAATTAGAGTTCTAAAATATAGTTTTAGTAGTGAAACATTATATATGACACATAAATACATACGCATATTAGACATGCAGATAAAAGTAGATCTTATAGATTCATAAAACCCTTTCTTCTTATTTTAGACTTCCAATTTCTTGATAACCTGTTTCATTATCCTAGGCAGTTGTGAGCTAGATAGCCCTAAATTTGCACATTAAAGGAACTCTTAGATGAAAAATCAGATGGCAAAATTTACATCTCAAAGTACAGAGTCTCCTGTGCTAGAGGGAGATTAAAAATGGATGCCAAATCAGACATAAAATTATAGAAATCTATCACATAATTGTATAAGGGACCAATTTTATTTAGATACGTAGTTCTAAATTTAGTCTCTATCTTTTATGTGGACCTCTGACCTCTGGGCTAAGTCCACACTGAATCCTGGATCTCCAAAAAGAGAGAATTATCCTCAGGCTAGACCACATGATGCTTTTACAGTGTACTTTTTTTTTTAAACAAAGACATTTCTCTAAGTGTCTAAACTACATTCTTTCTTATTTTAAGTACCCAAGAGAAGTCTCTGTTGTAATAACTATTTTAGTAAAAATAAATCTGGTAACAATGCAAAAATAAGCAGTTTAAAATCTGAGAGGAATTTGTTTGTTTACATTTTTGGGGTTCCATAATGAAAAACAGAGATTTCTCCCCAGAATGGAGTTTGGCACCTTCTCTATTTTCTTTAAGAAATCCCAGGCTGTTAGAAACTACTTTAGGTCCCTCATGCAGCAGAGGGTGGCAAGACAAAGGAGAGAAAGTCAACAGTAAATGGAGAAAACAGAATTCAGTCGATCCTAAAGGATTAAAAAAAAAAAAACCCTTTTCTCAAAAAAGAACAATGTCCTATGAGAAAAAAAAAAAAAGCATAAAGACTGTAAAAAATTAAAACAAAACAAACACACTCCTTGTATATTAGCTTTTAATTAAGCTGCCTTTTAACCATTGAACTCATTTTAAAAAGTCATTTTAGGCCAGGTGTGGTGGTTGTCACCTGTAATCCCAGATCTTCGGGAGGCCAAAGTGGGTGAATCACTTGAGGTCAGGAGTTTGAGACTGGCCTGGCTAACATAGTGAAACCCCATTTCTACTAAAAATACAAAAATTAGCTGAGTGTGGTGGTATGTGTTTGTTGTCCCAGCTACTCAAGAGGATGAGGCATGACAATCACTTGAATCCAGGAGGCAGAGGCTGTAGTGAGCCCAGATTGCTCCACTGCACTGCAGCCTGGGTAACAGACTGACTCCATCTCAAAAAAAAAAAAAAAATTAAAATCCCATTACCATATTTTATCTGGGATAAATTGCTGATATTTCAAAAGTAATATAAATATAAATCCAGAAAGGACTTGATTTAGAAACCAAACCCAGGATGTGATGGTGGAAAAAAGGGGCAGAACCTTAGGAACAGAACTGCATCTTAGGGCAGGCAACAACCATTGCCCTTTCAGTTTGGCTTGGCTAATGAAAAGGTGGCCTTGTTATGTAAATAAAGCCTTCTAGGTAGTCAAAATCTTTCCTTTATCTTCTTTTTGCTGGTCATTTTCTCTTTTCCTTTTTTATTATCAGTTGCAAGAATTATGCCAATTCAGAAGGCTTGTTCCCCATAATTTGGAAATCTCGTTTGGATTTGACCAAGCTGAATAAAGTTGGTCAAACCCAGTAGAATAAAGACTGAAACCACAACAGAAGCAGAAACAAACAACAACAAAAAAGTTAAGCAAAACAAATGATTGCACATTTTATAGGATTACTGAGCACCCTAATAATAAGGGAAAACTAAGACCAGCTCATTGTCAATTTTAACTTTTAATATTTCAAAAGAATTTCCAAGACAAAAACCCAAATTTAGCTACATAGCTAGTGTGTCCGGAATTGGTTCTTTCTGGTGGGTTCTTGGTCTCGCTGACTTCAGGAATGAAGCTGCAGACCCTCGTGGTGAGTGTTACAGTTCTTAAAGATCGTGTGTCCAGAGTTTGTTCCTTCAGATGTTCAGATGTGTCTGGAGCTTCTTCCTTCTGGTGGGTTTGTGGTCTCGCTTCACTTCAGGAGTGAAGCCCCAGACTTTCTCAGTGAGTGTTACAGCTCTTAAAGGTGGTGCGTCCAGAGTTGTTTGTTCCTCCTGGTGGGTTCGTGGTCTTGCTGACTTCAGGAGTGAAGCCGCAGACCTTCACAGTGAGTGTTACAGCTCTTAAAGTTGGTGCGTTGGGAGTTGTTTGTTCCTCCCGGTGGGTGCGTGGTGTCGCTGACTTCAGGAGTGAAGCTTCAGAGCTTTGCAGTGAGTGTTACAGCTCATAAAGGTAGTGTGGACCCAAAGAGTGAGTAGCAGCAAGATTTATTGTGAAGAGCGAAAGAACAAAGCTTCCACGGCGTGGAAGGGGACCCCAGCGGGTTGCCACTGCTGGCTTGGGTGGCCAGCTTTTATTCCCTTATTTGGCCCCACCCATGTTCGGCTGATTGGTCCATTTTACAGAGCACTGATTGGTCCATTTGACAAAGCATTGATTGCTACATTTTACAGAGTGCTGATTGGTGTGTTTACAAACCTTTAGCTAGACACAGAGCTCGGATTGGTGCGTTTTTACAGAGTGCTGATTGGTGTGTTTACAAATCTTTAGCTAGACACAGAGCGCTGATTGGTGCATTTACAAACTTTTAGCTAGACACAGAGTGCTGATTGGTGTGTTTACAATCCTTTAGCTAGACAGAAAAGTTCTCCAAGTCCCCACCCGACCCAGAAGCCCAGCAGGCTTCACCTCTCTTAAGAATGAGGCCTTGGCTCAAGACTTCTCTCTACCATCTTAGAAGCAGGGAACAAAAGCCTCAAACTTGCCTTTCCTGTTGGAAATTAACTGAAACTCCAGAAAGGAATTATCTGCTCTACACTATCATGGAAGCAGGAAAACTTGCCTTCCTTGTTGGAAGCAATTAAAACTCTAAAAAAGTAGTTGTAAAGCAAAATAAACTTTACATCTCAACCAAATTTTGAGAGATTAGGGATTCTCTAGAAGTAGGGAGCTCCCAGGCTCAGCAAATTGTCCTACTGGTTTGAGTCATAAGGATAACTAAAACAGGTACCAAGCTCAAATAGGAGATTTGTGAAAGATCAAGGGAACCTCCACTCAGAATTTCTTTATGGTAATGGATTTGTAAACTCAAAAGTATCTGAGACAGGTCTCAATCAGTTTAGAAAGTTTATTTTGCCAAGGTTAAGGATGTACCTGTGACACAGCCTCAGGAGATCTTGAAGACACATGCTTAAGGTGGTCAGAGCATAGCTTGATTTTATACATTTTAGGGAGACATGAGACATCAACCAATATGTATAAGCTGTACTTTTGTTCTGTCCTGAAAGGCAGTGCAACTGAAAGTTGGATAAGAGATAAATGGTTGTATTCTTTTGAGTCTGTCATTAGCTTTTCACTGAATACTGTGATTAGCCTTTCATTAAATACAAAATTTACATGTGAGGTGGCATAGAGGAATAGTGACTTATGCTTCAGACAGGCTTAGTGAATCTGCATTTCTTTTTGGCTTTTTTTTATTATACTTTAAGTGCTGGGGTACATGGGTAGAATGTGCAGATTTGTTACCTAAGTATACATATGCCATGGTTTGCTGCAACCATCAAGCCGTCATCTACATTAGGTATTTTTCCTAATGCTATCCCTCCCCTACCTCCCACCTTCCACTAGGCTCCGGTGGGATGTTCCCCTCCCTGTTTCCATGTGTTCTTATTGTTCAACTCCCACTTATGAGTGAGAACATGTGGTGTTTGGTTTTCTGTTCTTGTGTTACTTTGCTGAGGATGATGGTTTCCAGCTTCACCCATGTACCTGCACAGGACATGAACTCATCCTTTTTATGGCTGCATAGTATTCCATGGCATATCTGTGCCACATTTTCTTTATCCAGTCTACCATTGATGAGCATTTGAGTTGGTTCCAAGTCTTTGCTACTGTGAACAGTGCCACAATAAACATACATGTGCGTGTGTCTTCATAGTAGAATGATTTATAATCCTTTGGGTATATAACCAGAAATAGGATTGCTGGGTCAAATGGTATTTCTAGTTCTAGATCCTTGAGAAATTGCCACACTGCCTTCCACAATGGTTGAACTAATTTACACTCCCAGTAACAGTGTAAAAGCGTTCTTATCTCTCCACATCCTTACCAGCATCTGTTGTTTCCTGACTTTTTAATGATCGCCATTCTAACTGGTGTAAGATGGTATCTCATTGTGGTTTTGATTTGCATTTCTCTAATGACCAGTGATGATGAGCTTTTTTTCATATGTTTGTTGGCTGCATAAATGTTTTATTTTGAGAAGTGTCTGTTCATATCCTTTGCCCACTTTTTGATGTTTTTTTTTTTTCTTGTAAGTTTGTTTAAGTTCTTTGTAGGTTCTGGATATTAGCTCTTTGTCAGATGGATAGATTGCAACAATTTTCTCCCAGTCTGTAGGTTTCCTATTCATTCTGGTGATAGTTTCCTTTGCTGTGCAGAAGCTCTTTAGTTTAATTAGATCCCAATGGATTCCCTCTTTAATAAATGGTGTTGGGAAATCTGGCTAGCCATATACAGAAAGCTGAAACTGGATCCCTTCCTTACACCGTATACAAAAATTAACTCAAGATGGATTAAAGACTTAAATGTAAGACCTAAAACCATTAAAACCCTAGAAGAAAACCTAGGCAATACCATTCAGGACATAGGCATGGGTAACGACTTCATGACTAAAACACCAAAAGCAATGGCAACAAAAGCCAAAATAGACAAATGAATCAGCATTCTTACATAAACAATAGGGCCAAAGAAGCAATTAGATATGCACTTTTTCTCAGATGAGCAGAGGGTTGACTGAGTTCTGTCTGTCCTTTGTCCTGCACCTGTGAAGTTAAGTTATTAATTTTCATTGCCAGAGTGAAATTCAACAAAACTGTTTTAGGGTAAAGATCTTGAGGCCCATGAGAAATTCCCTTGTGAACAAATTGTGAAGGAGGTATGTAGCTTTTTTTTTAATCTTTGTAGCTATCCTATTTAGGAATAAAGTGTGCTGCAGGTTTGCCTAACACAGTTCCGAACTGGACTTTTCCCTTTGGCTTAGTGATTTTGACATCTGGAGACTTGTTTTTCTTTCACACCTAGGGCTGGCCCATAGCAACTACAGCCTGCCCACCACTGAGTTTTATTTAGGATTCTAGGCTACTATAGTTTGCAAGTGGTAATGTGGGCCAGAATTTTAGTCTATTCCACCAGGACCATGTGTTCCCCTCTGGCAACAGGGCATGCCTAAGGTCCATGGCAGCTATGGCACACCTTTTGATAAGTTTAATTCAGAGCCCAAGACTACTGTAGTTTGCCAGCAGTGATGCAAGCCATAACTCAAATCCATTCTGCCAGGGCCACAGGCTTATATTTGTGTCTGGTGCATGCCTAAAAGTCTGCAAAAGCTATGGACTGCCTGCTGCTGAGGTTTATTTGGGTCTCAAGGCAGCTGGAGTTGGCTGGCAGTGCTATGGGCCAGAACTTCAGTCACTCCTGCTGGGATTGTTGGTTCTTGTCTGGCACCATGCCAGGTGTAGAGGTTCTGTTCAGGGTATTGGCCTAGTGTTAGGGTGTGGCAGGCCAGGTCTCACTAACGCAGACCTCCTTAACAACTGTTTCAGTACTGACTGAGTGATTAAGTTAAATATTAAAAGCCAGTGCCCTCAAGCTCAACAAGAGTTTTGCCTAGGCCTTTCCTGGGCATTAAAGCATGATAGAATAATGCAAGAATTCTTAACAGGACCCATTTAGGACTAAACAAGTTTCATTGTTGGACTTTAGACACTCCCCAGGCCTCCACAACAAGTTAATTGGGGATATGAAGGCACTCCCCAAACTCCCCAAGCTTCCATGATTCAGCAGGAGACAAGATAAGGGTAATCAACCCAGCACCTGGACCCATTTAGATTAAGTAAATTTACTGAGGCTTCGGAAGAAGGTCTTCAGGACGCAGACCATAGTTATAGATTAAAAGAAGTTAAACACTTATGTCTTTAAATGAATGGATACTTACATGTAGACATATAGCTCAGAAGGTATATAAGCTCCTGAAAACTCTCTAATTTTGATTTGGTCTGGCGATCATTTCCAGGCCTTCTCCCTGTAACCGGTTGCAGAAATGAAAACTCTTCCTCCGCAGTTCATTTGCATCTCTTTACTGGGCCACGAGAAATAGCAGTCCAACCCTCAGTTTGGTCCGGGAACAAGGGGACATGGGGTTCTGCCTGGTGCTGGGCTTTTTTTGTGGCAGACCTGGCACTGGATTCCAAGGCAAAGTCTTATGCTTACTTCTCTCTCCTTTAGCAAATGGTGTCTTAGTGCTGTGCTGTCTGAGGTTGGGGGAGGGGTGATGTAGGTAATGTAAAAGTTTCCTGTCTACCTTCTTCAATGCATCTTTTAAATTATTATGCTAAAACCAGGTGTAGTAATTTCTCACCTGGTTTCCTGAGTCTTACGAAGGTTTTTTCTTGTGTGGATAGTTGTTCAAACTGATGTTTCTATTGAGGGATGGTCGCTGGAGAGTCCTACTCTGCCATCTGACTCTGCCTGTCTTCTCTTGCTTCACCAACTGACTTCATCAGGCTCAGACCCTGGATAAACTTCAGTGGCAGGCAGACTGCAGCTGCTGTATGCCTTAGGATGTCTTCCTCTGTAAGCTATGGCTTACAATAGTATCTGCCTCTGAGCATTGTTGCCGAATTAAATAAGATGTATGGAAAGTGATTAACACATTGCCTGGTATAAAATTATTGCTTGATTTACACTAATTGTTATTATTATGAGGTCATTATGGTGGTGGTAGTAGTAGTAGTTTCTTTATTGTCATTATAGTAGTAGTAGTACCAGAAGTAAAAGTAGAAATAATAGTATAGTAGTAGAAAAATAGATGAGTTGCCTTTTTTTGTTTACTTTATACTCATTTCTATGTACTCTGATATTCCTGAAACTATCAAATTCTATGTCAGTGAAATAGCTTTCACTTTCTTATAAATAAGGAAAAGGGAAATAAATACCCATCGGCAGAGAAAATAGTTCTGTTCCCCCAGAGATAGTAAAAAATAGTATTTACTTTAATTTTAATTTTATAACTATATATTCACATTTTGGTTCTTTTCATCTTGTCTCGATCTTTTTTCTTTTGATCAGATGTGATATCCTCTGACATATACAACCTAGAAGGATAAAATACACAAAACAGTATTAAAAGTAGAGGGATAAGGCAAGTCTTATTGTTTTTACTTCAAAACAATTTTATAAACCTAGTTGGTATCCTTTAAACCTATCTATATATTTTAAGTTCTTTAGCTTCTTTATAAATTTGTTGATAAATTTTAAAAATGTATCTGATATTGAATTGATGGAATTTCTATGTTTTTATCTCATTACTCCACTGCTAGCCTCATATATATATACACACACACACTTATATGATATCATATCATATATGATGTATATACATATATGATATATGCATGTATAATACATATATCATATATGTAATACACGCACTCACATATTGTGAAAGGAAAATAAATCTTGGGGTCCCCAAATCACTAAGCTAAAGGGAAAAGTCAAGCTGGAAACTGCTTACAGCCAACCTGTCTCCTATTCTGTTCAAAGTCGCCCCTCTGCTCACTGAGATAAATGCACATCTGATTGCCTCCTTTGGAGAGGCTAATCAGAAACCCAAAGTAATGCAACCATCTGTCTCTTATCTACCTATGACCTGGGAGCCCCATCCCCTCTTTGAGTCTTCTCACCTTTGCTTCGTGTTATCCCGTCTTTCCAGACCGAACCAATGTTCATCTTGCATATGTTGATTGATGTCTCATGTCTCCCTAGAATGTATAAAACCAAACCGTGCTCCTACCACCTTGGGCAGGCACATGTCGTTAGGACCACCTGAGGCTGTGTCATGGGCACGCGTCCTCAACCTTGGCAAAATGAACTTTCTAATTTAAATGAGACCTGTCTCAGATTTTTGGGTTTCACAATATATACATCCATATATATGATATATGAGACGCATAAATCATATATATGATATATATCAAATATATACACATATATATCATGTAAAAACATATATACACATATATGTGTGTGCATATATATATGGCTAACAATGGAGTGATGAGACGGAAACCATAGAAATTCCATCAATTTTATACACACACACACACACACACACACACACAGTTTACTAGCCTCATATACATATGCAAACATTGGCCGCTAGAGGGAAGCAAAAGATCAGAACAAACAGAAACATGCCAGCTACAGAGAATCAATTTTCTGTGAGCAATTGAAAAAAATACTTCTTGACATACTGCTTTGGTCATGAGGAAAAGACGCTGGACTGGCCTGAAGCACAGCAGAGAGTGGATCACATCTCAGGAACATAAATAAAACTTCTGTAACTCAAAGGGTCTGGAATAGATGAAACAAGGAATTGAGCAATGTAGTTCATGGTTTTAAGAAGCAAACAGAAGACAGAATGAAGAAATACAGTCCCAGCCCAAATTAGGTTATTAATCATGTTACTAAAGTCAGAGCTGAGGCCATAGTGAAATACAAGTACCGATGAGAAAAAAAATGGAATCAGGACAGAGATGAGGGAGTAAATAAATCACTAGGGCATGCAATGTTCTTCCAATACAGTATGAGATAATTCCATCTGTTTTCAATGCAACATCATTTTATAAGTGACCCCTAGGTAGATACAGTTTAAAGAATGCAGCAGCCAGGGAATTTTAGGCAATTTGGCATTCCTCTGTTCTCGGGTTCATGCTTGGAAAATAGTGAAATCATTAGTGTCTTTTTTTTTAATCTATGAGGAAGATGAACAATATTGAAATGGGATGCTAATCTTACATTTCTTATATTTTATTCTATTAATATCTACTTTCCAGTAACCAAGATAGTGTACTTGAATCTAGGAGTACCAGGGACATAAAACTACAAATCCTGTTTATATAAGAAAAGATTATGTGCAGTGTCACAGGTGAGAAGTAGGTAATGCAAGTGGGACCCATAATTGACATGAAAGAGGGCTTATAGCAGACATTGCTCAAATTGAGGGATTTTTGGCTGCCAGAAATCACATCCTGCCTAATAACATTTCAGTTTACTTTTGGGGATTTACTACTTCTTCATTATGTGTAGTATTGGCACAGTGATAATTCCCTATGCCCATCTTCCACTGTTCCATTTCATAACTCTGACTATGGGGCTGAGAGGATCAGGAGGTTGGACACATGATCTAATCTCAGCCAATCAAAAACCCTTTCCCTGGACTTTAAATATTGAATAAAGTATTAAAGTCAGGACACATATTTTGACATATCTATTACAATAGTAGCTGTGGTGATGATGGCAGAAAAACTGACAAGCCAGCAATATCTATTAAATGGGTGGGCCCTTCTAAAAGACAGCAGCTGTGTTTTTTTTGTGTGTGTCCTACTCCTTGCTCTCATAGATCCTCCTGACATTCTACCCTTTTATCACTTCTGTGAGCCCTCAGTATCGCTTGCTAAATTTGTTTTTACTTAATTTGTTGGAGTTGGTTTCAGGTGTTTGTCACTGAGAGGCCTAATTAATATAAGAATGTTTGGAATTAAAGTATGTAAGACATTACTATATGTAAATTCAGGTGTGGAAATATAAGACATTTATTATGTTGGTAACAGAGGACATAATAAGCAAAGTCTTCGTTTTATGTTTCTGTGATTGCTGTGTGGAATTCACTCACTATTTACGGATGAATAAGAAAGAGAAGATGATACTTCACAATGTATGGCCTCATAGGCTGTGCACTATGAAACTCCTCAGGAATCATTTACATAAACTAAAATAGAGATTGGGATCCCTAGAATTGCACAATATGGTGATTATAATTAAAAGGCAACACGTAGTTACAAAAACACAAGCAACCCGCACTCCTAATAATGCCACCTAATTCGCACTTCTATAAAAATTAAAAGATGTCCTGAATGGGTAACTCCCAATAGGGAATGAGGATGTCTGTCATCATTAATATGTTGAAACAACATAAAGATGACACTGTAGTATGAAATTCAGGTTATTCTGCAGCTAAGCTCGGAAATACAAGCATCTATCAATATTGAGAGAAGGCATAAACTTTGAAAATAGTACCAAAATTTCTTCAAGTTTGCCTAGGTACTGAGTAAGTCAGTCAGTGTATTTTGCACCTTGGTCTAAGAGCTGGATTTATTAAATGTTATAGAACAGTGTTTTTCAAAAGCTTATATCAAGTATTATACATTATAAAGTTAATATTCCTTGCATGAGGTGATGTATATGCTAAAATATATGTATTACATGTGAAAGGCAAACACTAACAGGAAAATAGAGGTTTCATTTGACAGAAAATGTCATTTATATGTAGGATTTTTTGCCTGCTTAAGCGAATCACTGAAAAACAAACCTAAAGCTTCCTAAAAATTTTAACAAGTAATATATAGTAGGGACCTCCTGGAAATAAAAATATAAGACAACATTTTATATTAAGGCTTGTGACAGCAAAAAAATGTCCAGATAAACTATGCTAGCAAAGACAAACTGAAAGACCTTGAATTTCTAATAAACACAAACTTTGGAGCCTAACAGAAATAGATTTAAATTGTTTTTCTGCCTTTTATTAGTTATGCAAATTTGAGAAATATTTTTAGATTATTTGGGCCCAATTTCTTTATCTATATAGGATAATATAATAATAGTACTCTCTTCATAAGATAATTGAGATGATTAAATGAGATAATTTATGTATAACACTTGCCAAAGTTTCTGGAACATGGTAAATGCCCACTTGTTGCTAAAAACTACTATGGCATTATATAATTCATTTAACAATTATTTATTGAATGCCTATTGTGTACCAGGTAATGTACACAATAGACTAAAACAAGACTCTTATGGAACTTACAACCTAGTGAAAGATGCAGATATTTATTTACCTGATTATCCTGAAAATGCAAAATGTGACAGCAGCAAGTAATATGAGGAATAGGCACATTGTGTTCTGAAGTTTTACACAAAAAGAATGAGTAAGGGAGGTCGGAAAGGGCTTCCTAAAGAGAGTGAAATACTGGCAAAGAAATATAAATAATTCTATCATAAAGTCACATGCATGTGTATATTCATCACAGTACTAGTCACAATAGCAAACTCACGGAATTAACGTAAATGCCTATCCATCAACAGTGGACTGGGTAAAGAAAATGTGGTACATATACACCATAGAATACTATGTAGCCATAACAATAGAACAAAATCATTTCTTTCACAGCAATATGGATGGATCTGGAGACCATTAGCATAAGCAAATTAATGTATAAACAGAAAACAAAATACCACATGTTCTCACTTGCAAGTGTAGCTAAACATTGAGTACACACGGACACAAAGAAAGGAATAACAGACCCTGGGGTCTACTTGATGGTGGAGGGTGATAGGAGGATGAAGACTGAAAAACTACCTGTCAAGTACTATGCTCGTTATCTGAGTGATGAAGTAATCTGTACACCAAACCCCACAACACACAATTTACCCATATAACAAACCTGCGTATGTATCCCCTGAACGTAAAATAAAGGTTAGAAATAAATAAATAAATACAGCAATAAAATACACATTTTAAAAAAGCAGCCCTGCATAGTGGTAACAGACATGAAAAAGATTTTATCTATTTGTAATATATTTTGGAGGATTTATCTACAGAGCTTGGTATTTGACTGAATATAAAAGATAAAATAAATGGAGGTGTCAATCATGACTACCATGTTTATGAAGTGAAGATATTTACTAAAATGGAGAATAATGATTGACAGACAAGTTGAGCAAGTGGATATCAAATATTCAGTTTGGAACATCTTCATTTTGGCTTGCCTGAGATACACTGAAGTGTCATTATTTAGTAGGTAGTTAAATATAAGATTCTGGATTTGGGGCACTGGGAGCGTAATCAGCATATAGACAACCGGTAATGTCGTAAGAGTGAGTGAGGTTTTGATGAAGATGTAAAACAATAGAGAGGAAAAGAGCAACCAGAATGAAGTCCTGAGGAATTCCAATATTTAAAGACTATATTAAGAAGGTAAAGAGCCTGCGAGAGAGTGCATAAAGGTAGAAGGAGTTAAATGTCATTAATGCCAAGAGGGTGGTTCAAGGAAAGAGAAGTCAAGCGTTTAATGACAATAGGCCAAGTTCATTAGGACTTATTCAATATAATTTTCAAAATAAAGGACATTGATAACCTTAGCAAAATTAGTTTTTGTGAATAGGGTGTAGGTGGATGACTACAGGTTCAACTCTTGTTCATATGCAGATAGCTCTTTAAAACATAGCTTTAAAGGAATTTATATTTCTTCAAATATATAGGGAGGTGACTGGGATGGAAAATCTAAAGAGTTTTCCTTTTTGAAGAGGGAGAAAATAGACTGACTACTAATGTAAATTATCTCTCTTTATGGATAAAAATATACAAGGATGTTAGCAGAAGTGAATCTGTATTTTAATTCTTTGAAAGCTTTTGGGGACACAGGCGTTCACTGACATGTCTCGTGTTAATCTCAAAAGATTGGTTAAAGAGATACCCGGGGCCAAAAATGGGAGGAAGCACCTCATTTAATTGTCAGTGGAATGTGAAAAATTATTAGTATTTGTTTTAGAATGAGATGTGTGTCCTTTTCTAAACTTTTATTTTAGATTCAGGGGTACATGTGCAAGTTTGTTATATTAGTAAACTCGTTTCACAGGGGTTTGTTGTACCAATTATTTTTGTCACCCAGGCACAGAGTCTGTATTCAATAGTTATTTTTTCTGATCCTCTTTTTTCTCCCACCCTCCATCTTCAAGTAGGTCCCAGTGTCTGTTGTTCTCCTCTGTGTGTCCATGAGTTCTCATCATTTAGCTCCCACTTACAAGTGAGAACATGTGGTATTTTGCTTTCTGTTCCTGTGTTAGTTCACTAGGGATAATGAGCTGCAGCTCCATCCATATTCTCACAAAATACATTATCTCATTCTTTTTTTACGGTTGCATAGTATTCCATTATCTATATGGAACCACACTTTCTCTATTCAATCTGTCATTGATGGAAATTCAAGTTAATTGCATGTCTTTGCTATTGTGAATAGTGCTGCAATAAACATTCACATGCATGTGTCTTCATAGTAGAATTATTTATATTCCATTGGGCATATACCCAGTAATGAGATTGCTGGGTCGAATGGTAGTTCTGTTTTTAGCTCTTTGAGAATTGTCACACTGATTTCCACAATGAGTTAACTAATTTACACTCACACCAACAGTGTGTGTGTTACTTTTTGACGTTTTAATAAAAGCCATTCTTACTTGTGTGAGATGGTATATCATTGTGTCTTTGCTTTGCATTTCTCTAATGATTAGTGATATCAAGCTTTTTTCCATACGCTTGTTGGCTGTTTGTATATGTTCTTTTGAAAAGTGTCTGTTCACGTCCTTTAATCAGTACTGATCTGACTCTCCAGAAGTTCATCCCAATTCCTTGTGAGGATATTAGAGAAATCATAAACTTGACTTGGACTTCATAAAGTTCATACTTCTACATTTTAAGCACAAAGCTGATTCTATTGGAGACAGTCCAGGACCATCTGGACAATACTGTCATAAGTAAACTAAAACATTGTCCAGATATATGATCATAGTTCAATCAAGGAGAGTCCTAAAACATCATGTTTATAAAATATTGGAAAATCGCCCAGACATAATAAAATCCAAAAGGCATAAAGGTAGATAAACACACCAGCCATACTGAGTGCAACAGGATATCTTTCTGTTATCTCACCCTTCAATACTCTTGGGACTGGATGGCTTCACTGACGAATTTTACAAACATTTAGGAAGAACTAACACCAATCCCACTCAAACTATTCTGAAGAATAGAGGAGAAAAGAATATTTCCAAACTCATTCTATGAGGTAACTATTACACTGATAACAGAACTAGACAAAGACACATCAGAAAAAGAAAATGACAGGCCGATATCTGTGATGAATATTGATGCAATAATCCTCAACAAAATACTAGCAAAGAAAATTTATCAACAAATTAAAAAGATTATTTATCATGACCAAGTGGGATTTATGCCAGGGATGCAAGGATGGCTGAACATAAGCACATCAATCAGTGTGATACATCATATCAACAAAATGAAGGGAAAAAACATGTGATCATTTCAACTGATGCTAAAAAAGCTTTTGATAAAATTCAACATCACTTCATGATAAAAACCTTCAAAAAGTGGATATAGAAGAAACATAAATTAAAATAATAAAAGCCATATACAACAGGCCGAAAACTAGTATCATACTGAATGGAAAACAGCTGAAAGTCTTTTCTCTAAGCTCTGCAGCAAGACAAAGATGCCCACTTTCACCACTGATTCAACATTGTACTGGAAGTTCTAGTTAGAACATTCAGACAAGAGAAAGAAATAAAGGGCATCCACACTGGAAAGGAAAAAGTCAAATTATCTTTGTTTGAGGATGATGTGATCTTATATTTGTGAAAACCTGAAGACTCCCAAAAAAACTGTTAGAACTGATAAATAAGTAAAGTTGCAGGGCACATAATCTACATGCAAAAATCAGTATTGTTTCTATACACCAACAGCAAAAATTTGAAAAATAAATGAAAAAGTAATCTCACTTACAATAACTACAAATAAAATTCAAAACCTGGAAAATAAATTAGCCAAAGAAGGGAAACATTTCTGCAATAAAAACTGTAAAACATTGGTTAAAGTAATTGAACAGGCTACAAACACAATAAAGGGATTTTCTATGCTCGTGGATTGGAAGAATAAGTATTGTTAAAATGTCCATACTACCCAAAGCAATCTATACATTAAATGTAATCCCCACCAAAATATGAATGACATTTTTCACAGATGTAAAAAATTCTAAATTTTTTATGGAACCACAGAAGACCCAGAATAGCCAAAGCTATTGTGAGCAAAAAGAACAAAACTGGAGGAATCACACTACCTGACTTCATATTATACTACAGAGATATAGTAACCAAAATAACATGGAACTGGAATAAAAACAGACACATGGATCAATGAAACAGAATAGAGAACCCAGAGATAAATCTATTCATCTACAGTAAACTTACTTTTGACAAGGTGCCAAGAACATATATTGGGGAAAAGACAGTCTGTTCAATAAATGGTGCTGGGAAAACTAGATATCCATATACAAAAGAATAAAACTAGACCCCATTCTCTTTTCATATTCAAAACTAAAGTTAAAATGAATTAAAGACTTCAATCTAACACCTCAAACTATTAAAATAGATTAGGATACTCTCCATGACAATAGACTGGACAAAGATTTATTGAGTACTACCCCAGGCACAGGCAAGCTAAGCAAAAATGGACAAATGGGATCACATCAAGTTAAAAATCTTGTGCACAACAAAGAAAAGTGAAGAGACAACCAGCAGAATGGGAGAAAATATTTGCAACTATCCATCTGAGAAGAGATAATAACCAAAATATATAAGGAGCTCAAAAAACTCTTTAGGAAAAAATCAAATAATCTAATTTAAAATGGGGAAAAGATCTGAATAGACATGTCTCAAAAGGAGACATACAAATGACAAACAGGTATATGAAAAAGTGCTCAACGTTATTGATCATCAGACAAATGCAAATTGAAACTACAATGAGATATCTTCTCGCTCCAGTTAAAATGGCCTATATCCAAAGGTCAGGCAATAACAAATTCTGGCAAGGATATGAAGTAAAAGGCACCCTGTACACTTTTGGTGGGAATATAAATTAATCTAACCACTATGGAGAACAGTTTGGAGATTCCTCAAAAAATTAAAAATATGGTTACCATACAATCCAGCAATCCACCTGTTAGGTATATACGCAAAAGAAAGGAAATCCATATATCAATGAGATAGCTGCACTCCCGTGTTTATGGCAGAATTATTCATAATAGCCAAGATTTAGAAGCACTCCAATGTCTGTCAACAGGTGCTCACCACTCCAGGAAAAGAATGGCACACCCTAATGGCAAGAAGATGAAACAAGTCAGGACCATACAGGTCCTTCATGTACAATGCTGGATTGTCTTCATCTTATCAGGGAAGAGACAGAAATTTAATCAGCAGTTTCACCAAGTGTAGCAGCAATGTCACAGAACTGTTAATGTCAGGCTAGTCTAGAGAGAGGGTCAAAGAAGCTACTCTTGTATGAAGTTAACTGGATATAATAATGATTATTATTGAGAGTTTTCAATTATTCATAAATTGAGTTACATATGAACAACCTAGAAATTTCCTCAAATTATCTCTCTAAAAAGCTAAATGTTTAACTTCACACATGCAATTTGTTTCTGATTTCAATGTACTGCACTATAGTGGCCTCATCTTGTATGTAAATTAAAGCTGATGAATTTCAAATAATTGTTAGACAATCTGATAATTAAAGGGAGATTGTGTTGTACAAAGAATGGTGGGTTTTTTTGTTGTTGTTCTTGTATCACCCTTACAACCCTACCACCACCACTACCACCACCACCATCTTTTTTCCCCCACCCTCTCTCCCACCATCATCTTAATTGGCAGTTAAGATAGGCCCTGTTTGGCATAAGTCAGTATCTCAAGCATGTATCCTGCCATCTATGACTGAATCTGTTTCTCGAAGTTATAAATTAGAAAGTCAAAGAAAAACATCATTTAACCGCATTTCGTTTGGCCCAAACATAGTGAATTCTGTCCCAAGTAAGCTGGGAAACTAGTTGCTATTAAATGTAGCAGAGCACTAGAGACTAGTACAAACAAATGCTGGCTAGTGAAAGGCTCCAATTTGCCTCGGACAATTGCCAGAAATGGTAAAACTATTGACTTAAGGGCTTAGAGATACCGTTTTGTAAGTCCTGATGGAAATGTGGATCCCAGTCTGCTCTTGAGCACTGACAGGGTATGACCATAACCAAGAGGTGTAGAAAGGTTGCTATGTCATGCAAGTAATAAAGCAAGCAGGCATATCTGACTGGGAAATAAAATTCAAGCCACAGGAAGTTCTTTTTACAAAGTTTTCAAAGTGAAGAAAAAAGTAAATCCAAAACTGTCGTGATGTACCAGTGCATGTCAGGGAAGAAAAGAGTCTAGGAAGAAGACAAGAAATTAGATATAAGTCAGAGGATAATCAACACCTCCATCTCTACCCTTAGAGTAACAGCACAGCAGATTGGTTAAGATCTCAGATTCTATAATCAGTCAAACCTGGGCTTAAATCTCAGCAGCGCTTATTAATAGCAATGTTTCCCTAGCCACGTTTTACTCAATGTGACTGTGTCATAGTGACTTTATTAGTAAAATGAGAACAATTACTACCTTATAGGATTGTTGAGTGGCTTAAGCAAGGTAGCATAAGAAAAGCACCTGTAGTAGTACCTGACACTAATTGATAACCCTCTTTCTAAATAGGAGCTATAATTAATTTGAAAAGTGCCATACCTTGGTGGTTCACGGTATCTCTAAGTTGAGTTGTGGGTTTAAATTTAAATCAACGTATTTTCTGAATTAATATTAATCTGTTGATTAATAGATTTCTCCCTCATCACCATATAAGTAACTGACTCTGTGGTTCTCAACATATGTATAATCTAAAATGTTTTAGACTGGGAATGAGCCATAACCTATATATATGATTTATTCTTCCAGGCCCATATCAAATTTCTTCTTTTTTGAAACTCTGCCTGAAAATTTCAACCTCATATGATCTCTTTTTCAGAATTCCCATATACTTTGTACCTAACTCATGTCATGAATCATATTTTCTTTCCAGTAGAGCTATTTGTACCCTGAACTTTAAATTTCTTGAGAGAGGGATCACGTCAGATTTATCTTTGTATCCCCCAACGTACCTAAAGTATGTGCTCAATAAATGTTTGTGTTAGTTCAACAAGGGCAACTAATACCAATGAATATTAAATTCTGCTGTTCAGATAATTATATATTTCTTCACCACAGGCCAAATACTACAATTATGCTCAAATTAAACAACAGCATACCTCAAAGCAGCTTAAAATTTGAGAGGCACATGCGTAGTTAAAGGAAATAAAATACTCTAAAGTATGATTCCTGAAAACAAAATTTTGCCAGCCCTTTAAAGACAAGCTTCTCAGAGAACATTTTGGCTCCTTGCTTTCAGTACAATGTGTTTGATATTAACCTATGGGCCAGAGCACATAGGCATTTTGGATTATCCTAAGGTCATAGTCAAATCCTTAAATTGTCATGAGCAATAAGCAAAAAAAGAAAAAGTAACACATTATATCAAAACATGTAAAAGCCTCAGAATGGTACTGACATCTAAGAATAACAACAATAAAAAAAAAGGCAACGTGGTATATTGGGAAATAACATCTAATTTTATTCCATCACTATCAGGGAAACTTTGAGTTAATCAGTTAAATTCTCTGACCCTCAGTTTTCTCACCTAAAAATGGGGACAGAAACACAGTAACAATTTTCATCTGAGGGTATGTCAGAGTATTATATAAATTAGCACTGAAAAACATTATAAGAGCTAGAAAAAAATACATGAAATTATACTTTGAAGGCATTAAAAACCAACATAGGCATGACTTAGGAGCTAAGATCTTTGAGAAAAGGAAAGCATGTAATGAGAGCTGTAAATTTACTGTGGCTTATTCTCTTAAGTGTTTTAAGTCATGATATAAAGGAATAAAACCTAAGCACAAGGCAATGGTCTTACTGGGCTGAAAAGAGAATGAGTGGAGGTTAAGAACAAGTAAGTTGGAACTTGAAAGTTAAATCCTAGAGAGATTAATACATATGTTCAAATCTTCTTCAATTATTTTTCATAATGGAGGGGATTATACAGGGCATGTATGCAAGGGAGCAAGAAACTTAGGGGCCATTTTAGAATTACACTTGCTGCAGAGATAAATAGGGACATTTATAATGATAAAATTGTCTTTCTGAAAGAATATATAAAAATCCAAACTTGTTATACATTCAACGTGATAACTAATAAATATATAAAGAAAACATTGACAGAAATTAAAATAGAGATGGACAAAAATTAGAATAATATTGAAGATTTCAACAAAACCCTCTGATCAAGCAGGTTAGTATGGATAAAAAAAAGATGAATGATATGATTAATTTGACATAATTGGCATATATAGAATATTGTTAATGTAAATTATTTTCAAGTGCACATAGAACACTTATCAAAATGGACATTTTCTTTTAAAAAAATCAACTTATATTTTAGATACTGGGGGTACATGTGCATGTTTGTTACATGGGTATATTGCATGATGCTAAGGTTAGGGATACAGATAATCACATCACTCAGGTAGTGAGCATAGTAGCCAGTAGGTACTTTTTCACCTCATGCCTCACAGACTCCTTCTCCCTTCAGGTAGTGCACAATGTCTACTGTTCTCATTTTTATATCCATGTGTGCTCAATGTACAGTTTCAACTTATAAGTGAGAATATGCAGTATTTGCTTTTCTGTTTCTATGTTGATTTGCTTAGAATAACAGTTTCCAGTGGCATCCATATTGCTGAAAAGGACATAATTGAATTATTTTTTATGGCTGTGTGGTATTCCACGATGTATGTGTACCACATTTTCTTTATCCAATCCACCACTGATAGGCACCTAGGTTGATTCCATTTCTTTGCTATTGTGAATAGCACAGCGATGAACATACAACTACATATGCCTTCTAGGCAGAATGATTTATTTTCCTTCGAGTATACACCCAGTAATTATATCACTGGGTGAAATGGTAGCTCTGTTTTAATTTCTTTAAGAAATCTCCAAGCTGCTTCCCACAGTGGCTGAACTAATTTATATTCCTATCAACAGTGTATAAGCATTCCGTTTTCTCGGCACCCTCATCAGCATATATATATATATATATATTTTTGAGACAGAGTCTCGCTCTGTTGCCCAGGCTGGAGTGCAGCAGCGCCATCTCGGCTCACTGCAAGGTCTGCCTCCGGGTTCACGCCATTCTTCTGCCTCAGCCTCCCGAGTAGCTGGGACTACAGGCGCCTGCCACCACACCAGGTTAATTTTTTGTATTTTTTGGTAGAGACGGGGTTTCACCGTGTTAGCCAGGATGGTCTCGATCTCCTGACCTGGTGATCCACCCGCCTCGGGCTCTCCAAGTGCTGGGATTACAGGCGTGAGCCACCGGAACTGGCCGCATCTGTTTTTTTAATGACTTTTTAATAACACCCGTTCTGACTGGTGTCAGAATCATATCTCGTTGTGGTTTTAATTTGCATTTCTCTGATGATTAGTGATGATGATCATTTTTTGTTTGTTGGCCACTTGTATGTATTCTTTTGAGAATTATCTGTTCATGTTCTTTGCCCATTTTTAATTGGGTTATTTGATTTTGCTTGCTTATTTAAGTTCTTTATAGGTTCTGGATATTAGACCATTGTGAGATGCATAGATTGTGAATATTTTCTCTCATTGTGTAGGATGTCTGTTTACTCTGTTGATTATTTTGCTGTGCAGAAGCTCTTTAGTTTAATTATGTCCCACTTGTCAATTTGTGTTTTTGTTTAAATTGCTTTTGGGAACTCGATCAAAAATTATTTGTCAAGGCTGATATCAAGAAGGGTACTTCCTAGGTTTACTTCCAGGATTTTTATAGTTTTAGGTACTAAATTTAAATATTTAATCCTTGAGTTAATTTTTATATACGGTGAAAAGTAAGGGTTCAGTTTTAATCTTTGCTAGTCAGTTATCCCAGTACCATTTATTGAATAGGGAGTCCTTTCCCTATTGCTTGTTTTGGTCAGCCTTGCTGAAGATCAGATAGTTGTAGGTGTGGAGCTTTATTTCTGAGATTTCTGTTCTGTTCTATTAGTCTATGTGTCTGTTTTTTGTAGTAGCACAATGCTGTTTCGCTTACTATAGCTTTATGGTATAGTTTGAAGTTGGGTAGTGTGACACCTCCAGCTTTGTTTCTTAAGCTCAGGATTGCTTTGGCTATTTGTGCTCTTTTTTTACACATGAATATTAGATTTTTTGTTTAACTCTGTTAAGAATGACATTGATAGTTTGATAAGGCTGTTGTTGAATCTGTAAATTGCTTTGGACATTATGGCTATTTTTATGATATTGATTCTTCCAATCCATGAATACAGAATGTTTTCTCATTTGTGTCATCTCTGATTTCTTTCAGCAGTGTTTTGTAGATTACCTTGTAGAAATTTTTCACCTTCTTGTTTAGCTGTATGCCTAGGTAATTCATTTTCTTTGTAGCTATTGAAAATGGGATTATGTTTTTGATTTGACTCTCACCTAGGATGCTGTTGGGATGTATGAATACTACTAAGTTTTGTACATCGACTTTGTATCCTGAAACTTCAGTGAATTTGTTTATCAGTTCTAGGAGCCATTTCACAGAATCTTTAGGGTTTTCTAAGTGTGAAATAACATTGTCAGCAAAGAGAGATAGCTTGACTTCTTTTATTTAGATGCCTTTTATTTTTTTTTATCTTGCCTGACTGCTCTGTATAGGAACTCCAGTACTATGTTGAATAGAAGTGGTGAAATTGGACATCCTTGGGTTCTTCCAGTTCTCAAGGGAACTATTTCCAGCTTTTGTCCATTCAGTACGATGTTGGCTGTGGGACTGCCATGAATGGATTTTCATATTTAGAGATATGTTTCTGCAATGCTTAGTCTGTTCAGGATTATTATTATGAAGGGATGTCAGATTTTATTGAAAGCTTTTTCTATGTCTATGGATATGATTATATGGTTTTTGTTTTTATTCTGTTTACGTGATGAATCATATTTATTGGTTTGCATAAGTCAAACCAAGCTTGCATCCCAGAAATAAAGCCTATTTGATGGTGAATTAACTTTTTGATGTGCTGCTGAAAACAGTTTGCTAGTATTGTTTTAAAGACTTTTGCATCTATGTTTATTGGGGTTATTGGCCTGAATTTGTTTGTTTGTTTGTTTGTTTGTTTTTTGTTGTGTCTCTGCCAGATTTTGGTATCAGGCTCATGCTGGCTTTATAGAATGAGTGAGAGAGGAGTCTCCCTCTTCAATTTTCTGGAATAGTTTCAGTGACATTGTTATTAGCTCTTTTTATGTGTCTGGTAGAATTTGGATGTGAATCAATCTGGTCCAGAGTTTTCATTGAATTATAAGGTTTTTTTTGTTACTGTTTCAATTTCCTGACTCTATATTGGTCTATTCAGAGTTTCAATGTCTCTGATTCAATCTTGGGAGATTATGTGTTTTCAGGAATTTACCCTTTTCCTCTAGATTTTTTAATTTGTGCATACTGAGCTGTTAATAGGGTCTTTTATAAACCTTTTAAAGGGTCTTTTGTATTTCTGTGGGATGAATTGTAATGTCATCTTTGTCATTTCTGATTGTACTTACTTGGATCTTTTTTTCTTGTTAATCAATTGTGTTTATGCTTTCGAAAAACCAACTCCTGATTTTACTGATTTTTAAATGCATTTTGCATCTAAATTTTATTCAGTTCTTCTCTAATTTTAGTTACTTATTTTCTTCTGCTAGTTTTTTGCATTGACTTGTTCTATTTTTCTGGTTCCTTTAGGTACAAAGTTAGGTTGTTAATTTGAAGTATTTCTAACCTTTCTAATGCAGGCATTTAGTGCTATACACATTTCTCCTAAGACTGCACCAACTGCATCCCAGATATTTGGGTAAGTTGTTTAAAATAGGACACTTTCTGAATCAGAAGCATGTCTCAATAAATTTCAAAACATTAAGTTATACTGAATATGCTTTCTAACTGTGGTGGCAATAATAATGGAACATTAATAATGGCACAATAACAAGAAATTTCCCAAATATTTGAAAATTACGAAAGACATTCAAAATATCGTGAAAAAGTCACATTTTAAGCTACATTTTTTTATCAAAATAAAAATAAAGATACTAAACCTTTTCGGATGCACTGAATTGGTGTTGAAAGAAATGTGTTGAGCATAAAAGCATGCTGCAGAAAAAATAAACCTTTGAACATTAATATAACCTAAGCTTCCATTTCAGCAAATTAGAAATTGAAGACAAATGGAACACAAAGAAAGTAAAAGTAAGTAATTAAGAAAAGAGAGAAACCAGTAAAATTAAAAGAAGATGTAAACCACAGAAAATTAACAATGTCAAAATATTTTTTCAAAAAGTTAATATAATTCATTAAACTCTAAAAAGACTAATCAAAAAAGGAAGAAAAAAATGCAAATTACCAACACTCAAAATTTAAAAGATTATCAGATATTATTAAACATCCTAAAGAGATTATAAAGATAATAATAAGATATTATGAACAACTTTCTGAAAATAAATTTAGAAATTTAGATGAAATAAGTAATTCTTCAAGAGATTTAACCTCCCAACACACATACAGGGAGAGCTAGAAAATGTTAATAGTCTTTTATTTATTAAAGAATCTATATATAAAAGACCCACAGCAAAAATAAAACAACCGATAGAAAGTAATTTAAAAAACCCTCTATATAAGTAGCTTCACTGGTGAACTCTACAAACCTTACAAAACCTCTACCAGAATAACAACAGAACACTTCCTGCCTTAATTTTATAAGGCCAATACAACCTTGACACCAAAAACTGGCAAGAGTATCACAAGAGGTGAAAATAAAGGGCAATATCTCTACTACCCAAATATGCAGTAATCCCAAAGAAAATTATCATATTAAATCCAATGATATATAACAAGACAAAATATGACCAAGTGAATTTGATGCCATGAACACAAGGTTGGTTTTACATTAAAAAAAAATAATAATTTATGACCTAAATACAATAATGAATCATAAAAATAAAAGCATCTAATAGATACATAAAAATAGATGATACGATTTAATTGTCATGCATGATAAAAAGTATCAGAAAACTAGGCCAGCACCTTGGGAAGCCGAGGCAGGCGGATCGCGAGGTCAGGAGATTGAGACCATCCTGGCTAACATGGCGAAACCCCGTCTCTACTAAAAATACATAAAAATTAGCTGGGTGTGGTGGCGGGCGCCTGTAATCCCAGGACTTTGGGAGGTCGAGGCCGGCAGGTCACTTGAGGTCAGGAGTTTGAGACCAGCTTGGCCAACATGGTGAAACCTCATCTGTACTAAAAATATAAAATTCAGCTGGGCTTGGTGGCAAGTGCCTGTAATTCCAGCTACTTGGGAGACTGAGGCAGGAAAATCGCTTGAACCTGGGAGGTGGGGTTACAGTGAACCAAGATCATGCCACTGCACTCCAGCCTGGGTGACAGAGCAAGACTCCATCACTAAACAAACAAATAAATAAATTAATTAATTAATTAATTAATTTGCCAGATAACTGGATACAAGATCAATGTACAATAATAAATTTTATGTCTATGTGTCAGTAGAAAACTATTAGGAAGTAAAATTTAAAGAATAATATCATTTACCATTGCATCAAAAATATCTAAGAATAAATTTAAAAGATATTTTTAAGATTTCTATACTGAGTCAAGTGGCCATAAACATATGAACAAGTACAACACGTTAGATATATGTAAGAGAAAATATTACTCAGCCTTTCAAAAGAAGTAATCACTGTTTGCAACAACATGGATGAACCTAGAGGACGTTATGCTAAGTAACATAAGCCAGTCACAGAAAGCAATTACTGCATGCTTCCACTTATATAAGATAGCTATAATAGTTAAACTCACAGAAGCCATTTCAGTTACACAAAATAAAGTACTTCTAAAGATCTACTATAGAACATGCCTACAATTACAACACAGTATTGTGTACTTCAAATTTTTTTAGAAGGGTAGATCACATGTTCTTTTTTTCTTTTTTTGAGATGGAGTCTTGCTCTGTTTCCCAGACTGGAGTGCAGTGGTGCGATCTCGGCTTACTGCAACCTCCGTCTCCTGGGTTCCAGTGATTCTCCCACCTCAGCCTCATGAGTAGCTGGGATTACAGATGCGTGCCACCACACCCGGCTTACTTGTTGTATTTTTAGTAAAGGCTGAGTTTCACCTTGTTGGCCAGGCTGGTCTCGAACTCCTGACCTCAAGTAATCTGCTCTCCTTGGCCTCCCAAAGTGCTGGGATTACAGGCATGAGCCACTGCACCTGGCCAGATCACATATTCTTACCACAACCAACCAACCAACCAAACAAACAAACAAACAGAAAAAAGACACGAGAAAACTTTGGGAGGTGTTGGATATGTCTATTACTTCGATTGTGGAGATAGTATCATGGGTGTTTGCGTATGTCCAAATTCATCAAATCGTACACAATAAATGAGCATAGTTTTTTTGTATTCAATCATTTTTCAATAAAGCTATTTTAAAAAGAAAAAACTAAATAAATAGATAAATAAAGAATCTGAATAAATAGATATATAATGTACAGGGAGTAAATAACTCATCATGTTTAAGACACTGATTCTCCTCAAATGTTCTAGAGATCTAATGCAATCTCAATTACAGTCTCAGTAGGTATTTTCATGATAGCTTATAGATGATTGTAAAATTTATCTTAAAACAAAGGAACAATTCCAGGATGTGATTGAGGTAAAAGATCAAAGTGGAAAGACTTATACAATAAAATATCAAGACTTATTACACAGCTACAGTAATGAAGACAGCATGGCATTAACATGAAGACATATTATAGGAAAAAACCCTAAAATCCATATATAAGCCACCATTTATTTATTTATTTATTTATTTATTTATTTATTATTATACTATAGGTTTTAGGGTACATGTGCACAATGTGCAGGTTTGTTACATATGTATCCATGTGCCATGTTGTTTTGCTGCACCCATTAACTCGTCATTTAGCATTAGGTATATCTCTTAATGCTGTCCCTCCCCTCTCCCCCCACCCCACAACAGTCCCCGGAGTGTGATGTTCCCCTTCCTGTGTCCATGAGTTCTCATAGTTCAATTCCCACCTATGAGTGAGAACATGCAGTGTTTGGCTTTTTGTCCTTGCGATAGTTTACTGAGAATGATGTTTTCCAGTTTCATCCATGTCCCTACAAAGGACATGAACTCATCATTTTTTATGGCTGCATAGTATTCCATGGTGTATATGTGCCACATTTTCTTAATCCAGTCTATCGTTGTTGGACATTTGGGTTGGTTCCAAGTCTTTGCTATTGTGAATAGTGCCACAATAAACATACGTGTGCCTGTGTCTTTATAGCAGCATGATTTATAGTCCTTTGGGTATATACTCAGTAATGGGATGGCTGGGTCAAGTGGTATTTCTAGTTCTAGATCCCTGAGGAATCGCCACACTGACTTCCACAATGGTTGAACTAGTTTACAGTCCCACCAACAGTGTAAACGTGTTCCTATTTCTCCACATCCTCTCCAGCACCTGTTGTTTCCTGACTTTTTAATGTTGGCCATTCTAACTGGTGTGAGATGGTGTCTCACTGTGGTTTTGATTTGCATTTCTCTGATGGCCAGTGATGATGAGCATTTCTTCATGTATTTTTTGGCTGCATAAATGTCTTCTTTTGAGAAGTGTCTGTTCATGTCCTTTGCCCACTTTTTGATGGGGTTGTTTGTTTTTTTCTTGTAAATTTGTTTGAGTTCATTGTAGATTCTGGATATTAGCCCTTTGTCAGATGAGTAGGTTGCAAAAATTTTCTCCCATTCTGTAGGTTGCCTGTTCACTCTGATGGTAGTTTCTTTTGCTGTGCAGAAGCTCTTTAGTTTAATTAGATCCCATTTGTCTATTTTGGCTTTTGTTGCCATTGCTTTTGGTGTTTTAGACATGAAGTCCTTGCCCACGCCTATGTCCTGAATGGTATTGCCTAGGTTTTCTTGTAGGATTTTAATGGTTTTAGGTCTCACATTTAAGTCTTTAATCCATCTTGAATTAATTTTTGTATAAGGTGTAAGGAAGGGATCCAGTTTCAGCTTTCTACCTGTGGCTAGCCAGTTTTCCCAGCACCATTTATTAAATAGGGAATCCTTTCCCCATTGCTTGTTTTTGTCAGGTTTGTCAAAGATCAGATAGCTGTAGATATGCGGCATTATTTCTGAGGGCTCTGTTCTGTTCCATTGATCTATGTCTCTGTTGTGGTACCAGTACCATGCTGTTTTGGTTACTGTAGCCTTGTAGCATAGTTTGAAGTCAGGTAGCGTGATGCCTCCAGCTTTGTTCTTTTGGCTTAGGATTGACTTGTCGATGCGGGCTCTTTTTTGGTTCCATATGAACTTTAAAGTAGTTTTTTCCAATTCTGTGAGGAAAGTCATTGGTAGCTTGATGGGGATGGCATTGAATCTATAAATTACCTTGGACAGTATGGCCATTTTCACGATATTGATTCTTCCAACTCATGAACATGGAATGTTCTTCCATTTGTTTGTATCCTCTTTTATTTCATTGAGCAGTGGTTTGTAGTTCCCCTTGAAGAGGTCCTTCACATCCCTTGTAAGTTGAATTCCTAGGTATTTTATTCTCTTTGAAGCAATTGTGAATGGGAGTTCACTCATGATTTGGCTCTCTGTTTGTCTGTGATTGGTGTACAAGAATGTATAAGCCACCATTTATACAACAATCTGATAAACAACAAATATTCCACTACTTTTGGGAAAATATAATATTTTTTTGGATAAATGATACTAAATCAATTGGCCATCTCCATGGAAAACTGTCAATTTTAATTTTACTCACACCCCACCAAAAACTAATTTGAAATGGATCATAGATCTAAATATGAAAGAAAAAAATTATAACGCTTTTTGGACAAAACATAAGAAAATATCACAGAAAATTCAATTACCAGTAAATATTTATATTTTCACTTTCTTAAAATTACAAATATCTATTCTTTAAAAAAAATTTTAAGAGAGTAAAAAGACAAGCCACAGACTTGAAATAGTTATTTGATGCATAGCATTGATATAGATATAGATATCTGATGATGAACTAAAATTCTGAATATATATAAATTTAAAATCTCCTACAAATTAATAAGAAAAAGAGAATAGAAGTGGCACAAATGTATATCTTTGTCTTGTTCCTGATTTTAGAGGAAGAATGTTTAGCTTTCACTGTTGAGCATGATGTTATCTGTGGGCTTGGCATATGGGCGCATTATTATGTTGAGGTACATTTCTTTTATTACTTAATTAGTTGAGAATATTTATTAAAAATTCCAAATTTTCTCAAAGGCTTTTTCTTTATTAAGTTGACCATATGATGTTTATACTTCATTCTCGTATATCACATTTATTCTGAATTCCAGGAATAAATCTCACTTGATCATAGCATGTTATTCTTTTAATGAGCCAGTGAATTCAGTTTGCTAGCAGTTGTTGAGAATTTGGCATCCATATTTATCAGGGATACTGGCCTCTAGTTTTCTTTCATCATAATGTCCTTTTCTGGTGTGACGCTGGCCACATAGAATGAGTTTTAAAGTGTTCCATGCTCTTAAATGTTCCAGAGGAGTTTGAGAAGGATTTACATAAATTTTTATTTAGCTATTTGGTAGAATTCACCAGTGAAGCCATTTGTTCTTAGGATTTTCTTTGTTGGGAGGTCTTTGGTTAGTGATCCAATCCCCTTACTCATTATTGCTCTTTTCAGAGGAAGCCCTAGCCAGAGCAAGTAGGCAAGAAAATAAATAAAAGGCATTAAAATTAGAAAGGGAGAAACAATATTTTCTCTGTTTTTAGGTGACATAATTCTATACACAAAATAACCCTAAAATCTCCTGCAAAAATTGTTGTAACTAATAAACAAATTCATTACATTTGGATTCAGCAAATCAACATCTTAAAATCCATTGTGTTATATATCCTAACAATGAACTTTGAAAAAAACAAAGCAATCCAGTTGATAATAGCATCAAAATAATAAACTAAGATAAATTTAATGAAGGAGATCCAAGACTTGTACACAAAATTCTGTAAAACATTGATGAAGAAAGTACACACAAATAAATGGAAAGATATCCTGTGTTCAAGCATTGGAATAATTACTATTGTTAAAATGCCTATATTACCCAAATCATTCAACAGATTCAATGCAATCCCTATAAAAATTCCAATAACATTCCATAGAAATAGAACCATAAAAAACTCTAACTAGCCAAAGTAATCTTGAGTGAAAAGAACAAAGCTGAAGGCATCACACCTTTTTATTTTAAATTATATTACAAAGCTATGGTAATCAAAACAGTAGAGTCCTTGCATGAAAACCAAACACCTAAACCAAAGGAAGAAATAGAGAGCCCAGAAATAAACCCATTAATATACAATCAACTAATTTTTATCAAGAGAGCCAAGAAAATGCAATGGAGAAAGTTCTCTTCAATAAATGGTACTGGGAAAACTATCCATATTCAGAAGAATAAATTAGACTCTTACTTCATACATAAAAATTAACTCAAAATAAATCAGACTGAAATGTAAAGCCTAAAACTGTAGAATTCTTAAAAGAGTATATAGGAATAAAGTTTCTTGACATTAGTCTTTGCAACAAATTTTTTTTTGGATATGACTCCTGAAACACTAGCAACAAAACCAACAATAAACAAGTGAAATTACACAAAACTAAAAAGCTTCTGCACAGTAAAATAAAGTCAACAAACTGAAAAGGTAACCTATAGAATAGAAAAAAATGCAAATTCATACAACTGAATAACCAAAAAAACTCACAATCCAATTAAAAATCAGCCAAAGAACTCAAATAGACATTTTTTCAAAGAAGACATACAAATGCCCAATGCAAATATGAAAATGTGCTCAACATCCCCAATCATTAGGAAAATGTAAATCAAAATCACAATGAGGTATTACATCACACCTGTTATTATGGTTATTATTTTCTAAATGATATGAAAAAATCTGTTGACAAAGATGTAGAGAAAGTGAACCTTTGTACGCTATTGGTGGAAATGTTACTGGTACAGCCATTGTGGAAAACACAATGAAAATCCCTTAATAAATTACAAATAAAACTACCATATTATCCAGCAATCCTTCTTTTGAATATATATTCAAAAGAATTGAAATCAAGATCTCCAAGAGATATCTGCACTTTCATCTTAATTGCAGTGTTATGCATAAAAGCTATGATATGGAAACAACCAAAATGCCTTTTTTTTTTTTGAGATGGAGTCTCGCTCTGTCACCCAGGCTGGAGTGCAGTGGTGTGATCTCGGCTCACTGCAACCTCTGCCTCGTGGGTTCAAGTGATTCTCCTGCCTCAGTCTCCCGAGTAGCTGGGATTTACAGGCATGAGCCACCACACCTGGCTAATTTTTTGTATTTTTAGTAGAGACAGGGTTCCACCATGTTAACCAGGATGGTCTCGATCTCCTGACCTCATGATCCACCTGCCTTGTCCTCCCAAGGTGCTGGGATTACAGGCATGAGCCACCGTGCCCAACCCAAAATGTCTTTCAATGAATAAATAAATAAATAAATTGTGGTATAGAAATATAATGAAATATTACTAAGCCTGTAAAAAAAGGAAACCCTGATATTTGTAATAAAATGGATGAATCTGGGGAACATTATGTTACATGAAATAAACCATATATAGAAAGATAAATATTATATGATCTTACTTAACATGTGATATCTAAAATAGTCAAACTCATAAAATTAGTGAGTAGAATAATTGTTTCCATTGTCTTCATCCGTTTACTGTTGATATAAAGGAATACCTGAGGGTGGATATTTTACAGAGAAAAGGTCTATTTGACTCACAGTTCTGCAGACTGTACAAGAAGCATGGCACAAACATGTGCTTCCGGTGATGACTACAGGCTGCTTCCAGTAATGGCATGTGCAGTGATCACATGGTAAGAAAGGAAGCAAGAGAGATGGAAAAAATGTTCCAAGCTCTTTTTAAAACCAGCCCCCAGCCAGGCACAGTGGCTCACACCTGTAATCCCAGCACTTTGGGTGGCCAAGGTGGGCAAATCACGAGGTCAGGAGTTTGAGACCAGCCTGGTCAACATGATGAAACACTGTCTCTACTAAAAATACAAAAAAATTAGCGGGCTTGATGGCAGGCACCTGTAATCCCAGCTACTTGGGAGGCTGAGGCAGGAGAATCACTTGAACTCAGGAGGTAGAGGTTCCAATGAGCCGAAATCACGCCACTGTGCTCTAGCCAGAGCAACAGTATGAGACTCCATCTCAAAAAAAAAAAAAAGCAAAACAACAAAAAACAAAACAAACAAACGAACAGCCCCCATGGGAACTAATAAAGTGATAACTCACTCATTACCTTGAAGATAGCACCAAGCCATTCATGAGGGTTTTGCCCCCATTACCCAGTTATCTCCACTTATGCCTCATCTTCAAAATTGATTCATGTCCTTTGTAGGGACATGGATGAAACTGGAAAACATCATTCTCAGTAAACTATCACAAGGACAAAAAACCAAACACCGCATGTTCTCACTCATAGGTGGGAATTGAACAATGAGAACTCATGGACACAGGAAGGGGAACATCACACACCGGGGACTGTTGTGGGGTGGGGGGAGGGGGGAGGGACAGCATTAGGAGATATACCTAATGCTAAATGATGAGTTAATGGGTGCAGGAAATCAACATGGCACATGGATACATATGTAACAAACCTGCACATTGTGCACATGTACCCTAAAACCTAAAGTATAATAATAAAAAATAAATTAAAAATAAAACAGTAAATCTATAGCATTTAACCCTTCGGTGTGGTGCCAAAGGTCAGCTAACTCGGCAGAAAAACAAATAAAAACAGTTTCATTGTAAAAAAAAAAAACAAAAAACAAAAAAAAACAAAATTGATGCTCAAATTTCAACATGAGTTTTGGGATTCAAATGTCCAAACCGTAGCATCCAGGGTCTAGGAGGGAGAAATTTGGACATGATGGGTCAAAGGTACAAAGATGCAGCTATACAAGAAAATAAGTTCTGAAGATCCTCTTCCTAGCACAGTGCTTATAACTAATAATGCTGTATTGTATACCTAAAGTGTGCTAAGTGGATATATTTTATGTCAAGTGTTTCGACATGAAAAAATCCCCAATAATAACAATAAAAGGGGATGGCAGGAAATTCTGAGAGGTGATGGATACGTTTATGGCTTTGATAGTGGTGATGGTTTCACAGTTGTACACAAACTCACTGAGGTGTGCACATTAAATATGTACAACTTTTTATATGTCAAGCATAGCTCAATAAAATAGTTTAAATAAAAAAGGCAAAAGATACGCTTCCAATTTTAAGGTATACAAAAGATTTGAAAAAACATTTTAAAAAAGAATATAAAATGGTAAAACCACCTTTGAAATCTCTTTTGTAGTATCTAACAAAGCTGTATATTCGCTTTTTACCCACAAGTTTTACTCCTAGGTATATAATCAAAAGAAAGGAGTATTTATGCCCACTAAACACTTATATGAGAATCTCCACAGAATCGTCATTCAGAATCATCCCTAAATTAAAAATAATCCAAATGCACATTACAAAAAAATAGAAAAATAAATGATATATTAATATTAATCAAATAGTACAGAATAATAAAAATAGCAAAATGCTTATATATTTAAAAACATGGTTGAAGCTCACAGACGTAATTATTAGCAAATATAGCCATATCCAAAAGAATACATACTATATGATTCATTTACAGGACATAAAGTGTGATTACCTCTTTGGGATATACTGACAGAGTGGACACAAGGAAGGCTTTCGGGAGACAGAATTGTTCTATGACTTAAGTTGGGTTGTTGCTACACATGTAAACATTTATTAAACTAAGTATTTAAGATTTGTACTATTTCAATATGTGCTTTTATTTATTTTTTTTTAAATATGAAAATAACACAGAGCTCTTCTTGGAAGACTATTAAAAAGGGTTAAAAAAAGATAACATTGACACTATTAGTGGCATATGGCTGGGGCTCCACAAATATTGCTTTCTTTACCATGAAGGAAAATGCTGAAATATTAATCTTTGGGGAGAATTCAATCATAATAAGGCTTTGTTAATGCCAAAACTCAGGCCATCCATCCCTCAGGAAGAAAGATCTCATGAAGATAAAGCCAAGAACACAGCTGAAGTGTTTAGGCTTGATAACTAAACCAATTCTAGCCTGACCTCAGTATCAACTGAAGTATTGTGACCAGATATCTTTGGGAATAATGCAAATGATGTTTTCTCTGTCTCAAAGTAATCTGAAACCATTAGGCTCTCTGGGTGCTTTTATGTGAAAGGAGGGTAAAGCTAGAAGTTTGGTCTTAAATCTCTTCAATTCAGATGTACAAATTTTCCATTAAAGAAGATAGTCATTCATTTATCTATTTATAAAGCCTGACCATGCTCATTATGTGCCACAGTTCTAGTTTGTCAGCAGTAGAACCAAGGGTGGCAGCAGAAACATTTGGAGAAACAGTTAGAAATCAGGACAACAAAGGCGGAAAAATATGAAAAAGTTACTGATTTCTGTTAGGTCATTGAATCACGAAGCATACAGGTAATCAGGAGATATATGAAACATGTACATCTTAAATATCAAGACAAAACAAAGACTCAGAAACAAACTATAAAAGTAAAAGGCAAGAGACATAGAGAGACCAAGTCAATGGCCAGAATATATTTGAATTTACTAAGGGTTTTCTGGAGATGAATCTTAACCCAATGTGATGATTAATACTGAGTGCCAACTTGATTGGATTGAAGGATGCAAAGTATTGATCCTGGGTGTGTCTGTGAGGGTGTTGCCAGAGGAGATTAACATTTAAGTTAGTGGGCTGGAAAAAGCAGACCCATACTTAATCTGGGTGGGCAGGGCACCATCTAATCAGCTGCCAGTGTGGCCAGCATATAAAGCAAGCAGAGAAAAAAACGTGAAAAGGCTAGACTGGCTTAGCCTCCCAGCCTATATTTTCCTCCCATGCTGGATGCTTCCTGCCCTTGAACATCAGACTTCAAGTTATTCACCTTTGTGACTCAGATTGGCTTTCTTGGTCCTCAGCTTGCAGAGGGCCTATTGTGGGACCTTGTGATTGTGTGAGTTTAATACTCCTTAATAAATTCCCCTTTATATCTAGATAGATGATAGATAGATAGATAGATAGACAGATAGATAGATATCAGAGGAACCAGCCCCCAGTATTTCAAAGTAGGTTCTTTTCTATTTTCCCGAAGTGTTGGCCAGTCTGAGAAATAAAGAGAAAGAGTACAAAGAGAGAAATTTTACAGCTGGGCCTCCGGGGGTGACATCACATACTGGCAAGTTCCATGATGTCCACCTGAGCTGCAAAACCAGCAAGTTTTTATCAGGGATTTTAGAAGGGGAGGGGATGTACGAACAGGGAGTAGGTCACAAGGATCACATGCTTCAAAGGGCATTAAAACATCACAAGGCTGAGGGCAGAGCAAGATCACAAGGCAAGGGTGAAATTAGAATTACTGATGAGGGTCCATGTCCCTCTGGGCATGCATTGTCTCGATAAACATCTTAACAGGAAACAGGGTTCGAGAGCAGACAACCGATCTGACTAGAATTTACCAGGCTGGAATTTCCCAAGCCTAGTAAGCCTGAGGGCACTGCAGGAGAACAGGGTGTATTTCATCCCTTATCTCAACCGCATAAGACAGACACTCTCAGAGCGGCCACTCATAGACCTCCCCGCAAGAATGCATTTCTTCCCCAGGGTTATTCCTTGCTGGGAAAAGAATTCAGTGATATTTCTCCTACTCGCTTTCTGCAAGAAGAAAAATATGGCTCTATTCTGCCTGACCCCGCAGGCAGTCAGACCTTATGATTATCTTTCCTTGTTCCCTGAAAATTGCTGTTATTCTGTTCTTTTTCAGGGTGCACTGATTTCAGATTGTTCAAACACACATGTTTTACAAACAATTTGTACAGTTAACACAATCATCATATGGTCCTGAGGTGACATACATCCTCAGCTTACGAAGATGATGGGATTGAGATTAAAGTAAAGACAGGCATAAGAAATTATAAGAGTATTGATTGGGGAAGTGATAAATGTCCATGAAATCTTCACAATTTATGTTCAGAGATTGCAGTAAAGACAGGAGTAAGAAATTATAAAAGTATCAGTTTTGGGAACTGATAAATGTCCATGAAATCTTCATAATTTATGTTCTTCTGCTGCAGGTTCAGTCAGTCTCTCTGTTCGGGGCCCCTGACTTCCCACAACAGATAGATAGATAGATAGATAGATAGATAGATAGATAGATAGATAGATAGATAGATAGAGATAGAGATATCCTATTAGTTTTTTCCCTCTAGAGAACCCTGAATAATATACCCAAAGAGTTAATGTTCTAACTGGGGGCTATTTTTTTTCATAAGATAGGAGACTATCTGGTATAGATAGGAACTTCTTATCACATCACATAAACAAGTACCTATTATATACACATATAAAATTGGATGTTCCCTTGGTGAATAAATTCTTGAATTGTGATGGCCCTATATTACTTGAACAGTACAACACTTAGGTTTTTCACCCTTCACTTTCAGAGCCAAAGTCCATTCCATAGACTTAGACATAGTTTCTATCACAACTTACATGGTAGAAATTAGCAGGATAGATACAAAAACATTTATACGGTGTCTATGAGAGACTCAATTTTGTTAAAAATAAATAATAAAAGTGAAAGTTGAGCAAAGGTATTTCATAGCAATAGTAACAAAAACAGAGATAGGGATCTATACTGATATGAGACAAAATATATTTTAAATCAGAAACTATTATAAGAGATGATGATGGATGTTATAAATTAATAGAAGGGAGGATCCATCAAGAAGATACAGCAATTATAAACATGCCTGTGGAGTAATGAAGCCACCAAATATCTAAAATAAAGCATGGCAAAATTGAAAGAAAAAATAAGACAATTCTACACTAACGTTAGTTTGGGGACTTCATCACTTCACTTACAATAATGAGTACAACAATTAGACAGAAGATCAATTAAAAAACAAGATTTTGAAGAACACTATAAACCAACTAGATATTACAGACATACATGGGACACTCTAACAACAACAACATGGAGACACTGTTTTTAAATATACATGAAACATTCTCCAGGATACGCCTTATATTTGGCCCCAAACAAATCTCAATACATTTTAAAAGATTTAAGTCATTTAAATTCTCCTCTCCAACCACAATGGAATGAATCATGATATTCATTAGAAAAAGAAAAAATGGAAAAAAACCCCACAAATATGTGGAAATTAAACAATAGACTCTTAAACAATCAATGGGCCAAGTAACAAATAGCAAGATAAAATTTTACAATACCAGAAGACAAATGAAGGATGCAAAGTATTGATCGTGGGTGTGTCTGTGAGACAACAAACTTAATATTATGAGATACAGCAAAAGCAATGCAAGAGAGATATTTATAACTGCAAATGTTTGCATCGAAAAAAGAAGAAATGTCTCAAGACAGCAACCTAACACTACAACTTAAGAAACTAGAAAAATGAAGAAAAATTAATCCCATGGCTAAAAGAAGGAAAGAAATAATGAAGATTGGACTGGTGAGAAATTAAATAGAAAATAGAAAAACAATAAAGAATGTCAATGAAAACAAAAATTGGTTTTTAGAAAATAATAATAAAATTAATAACTTTACCTGGACACACCAAGAAAAAAATATAGAAGACTCCAATTACTAAAAGAATAAATAAATATGGGAACATTATTACTGACATAAAAAGTTTTAAAAGATTATAAAAATTACTATGAAAATCTGTACACTAACAATTGCCTAATTAAAATGAACAAATTCTTAGAAACACACACACACTATTAAATTGAGTCAAAAGGAAATTGAAAGTCTGAATAGACACATAGTAAGTAAAAATATTGAATCAGTAATCATAAAATTACCAATACAAAAAGAGCCAGATGGTTTGACTGTTGAATTCTTCCAAAAATGTAAAGAAAAATTAACAACAATTGTTTTCAAACTCTTCCAAAAAAATAGAAGTTAAGATAACACTTGCCAATTCATTCTATGAGGCCATTATTACCCTGAAGCAAAATCAGACAATAGAATCATAAGCAAGAAAATTATAGACCTGTGTTCATTATGAATGTAGATGCAAAAATCCCTAACAAAATTCTAGCAAACCCAATCTATCAACACACAAAAATAATTTGATGACTCATGCCTGTAATCCCAGCGCTTTGGGAGGCTGAAGCGGAAGGATCGCTAGAGCCCAAGTGCTCAAGACCAGGCTGGGCAACATGGCAAAACCCCATATCTACAAAAACTACAAAAAAAAAAAAAATTAGTCAGGCATGGTGGCGCATGTCTGTCATCCCAGCTGCTTGAGATACTAAGGCAGGAGGATCACCTGAGCCTGGGAGTTTGAGGCTGTAGTGAGCCATGATCACGCCACTGCACTCCAGCCTGGGTGATGGAGTGAGACTCTGTCTCAAAAATAATAATAATAATAATAATAATTAGCTACCATAACCAAGTGTGATTTATCCTACGAATGCAAAGTTGTTTTGATACACAAAAGTCAATCATTATAGGAATGATGCTTTTGAACAAAAGCACATGATAGTCTAAACTGGTAAAAAAAAAAAAAGATGTTTGACAAAACAACACTTTTTATAATATTGACAAATTGGAAACACAGCAAAAAAGACAAACAATCCAATTTTCAAGTAAAGGAAAGAATTTGAATTAACATTTCTCTAAATAAGATAATCAAATAATCAATATGCACATGAAAATATGCTAAGCATTATTTGTCTTTAGGGAAATGCAAATTAAAACAATGAGATACCACTTCACACCTACTGGGATGGCCATGTTAAAAAAAAAAACAGAAAATAACAATGGTTGGTGATGATGTGAAGAAAGTGAAACTCTCATACTTTGCAGGTGGGAATGTAGCATGGTGCAACTCCTGTGGAAAATATTTTGGCAGTTCATTAAAAAAATTAAACACAGAAATATGATATGATTCAGCATCTCCACTCTTAGATATATAACCCCCAAAATTTATACCCTGAAAATAGGAGTTTAACACAAAACTTATACATAAATATTAAAAGCAGTACAATTCACAATAGCTAAATGTGGAAAAAACTCAAATGTCCATTAGCTGTTTAATGGCTAAACAAAATGTTGTATAGTCCACACAATAAAATATTTTTCAGCCATAAAAAGAAATGATACACTGATACATGCTACAACATAGAGAAACCTTCAAAACATAATGGTAAGTAAAACATAGAGAAACCTTCAAAACATAATAAGTAAAAGATGTCAGAAACAAAGAGTCGCATATTGTATGATTCTATTTATATAAAATGCAAATTCATAGTTACAGAAAGTTTAGTGGCTGCCTAATGTTATGGAAAGGATGGAATGGGTGAGATTGCTTAAAGGTTATGGGGTTTCTGTTTCAGGTGATACAAACATTCTTGAAATGGATAATAGTGATGGTTGCATTACATTGGGAATATACTTAGTGCTGTGGACTTGCACACTTTAAAGTAGTTAAAATTGCAATTTGTATGTTATGTGCTTTTTACCATGAAGAATAAACAAAGGATTAGTTTAGTATCAGTTGCCCCTTCATAATTTTTTCTCTGTGTTTACAGAATTGGCTGATTTCAGAGAACAACACTTTAAGAGAGACAGATAACTGGACCGACATATTTTATGAGGAATAGATGTTGGACTCTCCTGAGTAGGGCAAGATCACTTCAATACATCAAAATTCTGTGATGACAGGTCTGAACAGTAACCCTCAATGGAAGGAGGAGGAGCATCACTGGGAGACTGTGATATATGATAGGACAGCATGCAAGCCCAAAATAGTAAAGATGAATGTCTGGAAAAGAGAGGAGCTACTGAAGATGAACATTCTACTTCCCTGTTTTGCCAAGGACTATCCATGGCAGGATCATATTCTGCAATTATTTACCATTTCCTGAAAAACCACCAAATATTGTGCAACTCACGCCAAGTTAGACATAAAAATTTTAAATCAACCCAAGGATTTATATACCTGCACTCAGAGATTTAGGATTCTGGCAAGTATGGAGAAAAGAGAGATTTCTTTTTTTTTTTTTTTTTTTTTACTTTTTTGCAAATCATTCTGTCCTTGCACCCCCCATTATGCCTGGTACTTTTTCTCTATTAGATACTGAAATTAGTTTAACAAGCCTTTATGAACTATTCCGCTGTAATTCACATCATTTTAATTAACATATACATAGTGGTCAGTGCATACCAAGACTCTTCTTTGTTTATATTTTAGTTGCTCCTTTCATGTTGCTCTTATAGAAAGCCAGGCCACTGAATCAGTAAAGAATTCAGTTTCTAAATCATGTTTGACTTGAGAGCTACCTTGGAAAATTCCAGTATCCTAATGGCTGCTGGATCTCTACATTAGGGTTTTGGCCTCTGATTCAGATTCATGGGACTTTCAATTCTTATTGCACATTTTGACACATGAAGGCAAAGAAGGCATCAGAAGTGTGAGAATATATTAACAAGGAAGCACTTAAGCCTAAGAGAAATTAGATGTGGCAGGAATTGAATGTGCAGGAGGAGAAAGTGAAATAATGTGGAAATAAGTTCATAAACTCTATGTTGCCTTATTTAAAGTGAATGCAAGTCCAATTTAACATTATTTTACTATTTCTGTATTTTAGGTTCAGTTATCTGAACCCAAAATAAAAAATCAATTAAGTCAATCATTAAGAAAAGACTGGTAAAATGTGCCTGGAAATCTAGGTCTTTGGGGATATTGATTTATAAAACTTCCATAGCAAATCAATTGGTCCCCACATGTGAAATAAGAGTAGGGTAATATAATTTGTAGGCTGAGAAGAGCTGATAAACATAAAGTTATTCAAGGGATAAGGTACCAGATAGTACCTTATCAATCTATCCTGAAAATGCCTCTCATTGTAATTTTCACTTGCACCATTACCAAATTATTATTTTCTTTAAACTAGTGCTCTTTTGTGAGTTTCTCTTCTATAATGTAAATACAATATCTCAAAAGAAAATAATATAAGATGACAACCTATCAGTGGTGTGCTAAACTGGCTCTTAAAGATTCAAGAGACCCCATTGTTTGTATACCTTACAAACTCCCCCTTCAGTACCTTCTCATCAGTAGTTTTAAATCACTCGTAGTGGGACATTTATATAACAGAAATCAGCAGACAAACCAAGCTTACCTGAAAACTGGTTCAACCATTATAGGTTCATATCTGTAATTTCAAAAATTATTTTATGTAGCCTATTTTGCATTTGTTAAAATAGAATCTTACAGAAAAGCTTTCCTTTGCATTATATGTTGCTCTATACACATTTGTTGCAATTACTTGAAAGCACTTTTTGTGTGTTTATTTTTCCTCAAAAGAGACATGAAGATATGGAGGATTATTTTTGCTTGGAGTACACAAAATTTTATGGGTGGTCAGTCTGTTTATTTTAACAGAATACCTGAAACTGGGTAATTTATGAAGAAAAGGAATTTATTTATTATAGTTAAGGAGACTGAGAAATCCAAGGTTGAGGTGCTGTATTTGGTGAGGGCCTTGTTGCTGGTGGAGGCTCTCTGCAGAGTCCCAAGGTGTCACAGGGCATCACATCATGAGGGGACTGATTGTGCTAGCTCAGGTCTCTATTTCTCTTCTTATAAAGCTACAATTACCACATATACATATATATATATAAACATATAAATTCATACATGGATTAATTCATTAACTCATTAATTAATTCATGAATTCAGAGCCCTCATGACATAATCTTAAACATCCCACCTTTCAAGACTGCCATATTAGGGATTAAATTTAATCATGAGTTTTTGGGGAAGAGACAAGTACTTAAACCATAGCATAGATCATATGTGGGTTATATTTGGAAAGACCTTAGAGTAGGTGGGTGCTTATGGAATATTGTTTCAAAGACACAGGGGGATTATTGAATGAAAGAAAAAACTCCCACATATTCACAACTCTTTTTCCTGTTCCCTACAGGCTTTTGAGGGTCCAGAAACTTCCCCCCTACTGTGAGAGATTGGGTTACCCATAATACAAACCTAGCATCTCAAATCCAAAAATATTTTCTGAAAATCAAATTCAGTAGAAATTTATATTGCTTTGGATATATACCCAGTAATGGGATGGCTGGGTCAAATGGTATGTCTAGTTCTAGATCCCTGAGGAATCGCCACAAATAAATCATGCTGCTATAAAGACACATGCACACGTATGTTTATTGCGGCACTATTCACAATAGCAAAGACTTGGAACTAACCCAAATGTCCAACAATGATAGACTGGATTACGAAAATGTGGCACATATACACCATGGAATACTATGCAGCCATAAAAAAGGATGAGTTCATGTCCTTCGTAGGGACATGGGTGAAGCTGGAAACCATCATTCTCAGCAAACTATCGCAAGGACAAAAAACCAAACACCACATGTTGTCACTCATAGGTGGGAATTGAACAATGAGAACACTTGGACACAGGAAGGGGAACATCACACACTGGGGCCTATTGTGGGGTGGGGGAAGAGGGGAGGGATAGCATTAGGAGAGATACCTAATGTAAATGATGAGTTAATGGGTGCAGCACACCAACATGGAACACGTATACATATGTAACAAACCTGCACGTTGTGCACATGTACCCTAGAACTTAAAGTATAATTAAAAATTATTAAAAAAATAAAAAACAATAAAAACAGAAATTTAAAGAAATTGGGAAATGAAGGGGAAACATGGAGAAAAGGACAACTAGACCCATTATATATAATCCTTATCATTTATTTTGTTTTTATTTTCTTTCAGGAAGACACTAAAGGCAAAAATTAAAATTCGTAAAGAATTCAACTTTTTATCTCTCTTTTAGAAATAGAATAACATTAGGGTTATTACATCTGCAAACATAATTTGGAATCTTTTTTTTTTTTTTTGTAGCAACTTGCCTGTATGTTATTCTACACTCAAAGATTCCATTGCTGAGATCAATGGACACATTGCCTGGGTTTGATCACTTGGCGTTTTTTGAGCCAAACCAAAGCCTCAAAGTAAATATTTCCTACATAGATCATTTAGGCCACAAATGAAAATGCAAGGAATAGCAACAGGAAAAATACTGCTTTAAAGTTTCTTGCAAAACATACTGCATGAATTAGTGACTAAAGAATGCAGCCTTCAGGAGACCCTTAAAAAGAAAGGGAGAGGATAAGGACCAGCACTTTAAAATTTTCACCATCTTCAAGTTGTTAAACTCCAAATCCTGCACATTGTCACGTCTCTTCACATGCTAACTAAGCTAACTTTCTGCTGCTTCCCAGACTTATAAATTTCTCTTTAATAGGTTTCCAGGAACCACAGAGAAACAGAAAGAGTAATATATATCCTCCCCGTGTTTAGTTCCAAAGGGAAGAAATCAGCAGTAACTAATCAACCTCTTCATAATATTGTGGTGAAACATAAGTAGAGACGACAGTTTTAGTAATATAATTAATTTTTTTCTGAGTAAATTGCCTCTAGGTGACAGATAATTGTGCAAACCACTTTAATGTCGCCATTATGTTTTAGAAGCTGCTCCTTTTTCTATTGCTCAACTGATTCGATCTGTACCTCTGGCTTTCAGAGAATAAGCCCCATTCAGCCAAATTTATAGTCATTTCTGTTAAGCACACTCCATAATTGCTCAGAGGAGAAACCAAGACTTCTGGCTCTCCATGTCACTTCATTTGATAAACATGAACTGTTTTTGGAGATTTTTAAAGAATATCCTCCAGTAGTCATGATCAAATGAGGAACCATAGGGTAATGCTGTTCAAACAGCCCCTCTATCAACATCTGGTCAGAAAGTCATTCTGCTCCTTTTACAAATAAACAGTGATTTCATAGATTTCCAGACGGGAGACTAACTTGCAAATTGAAAGTGAGCACAATCACTCATCTACTCAAGCTTTCAATCACATTTATTAATCGCCTACTATGTGACAGAAAATTGTATTAGATAAACATAAAGGTGACACTGTGTGGCAAGGTACAGACTGTCTTTCTGTAGGCAAAGTCCAGGATATGGCTGTTTTCCTCACTGGCATTTTTAGAAGACATGTAAGAGGTGTAAAATTCATATATCAAATATGTACAGTCTGTAAATTACTATTAGAGACAACAGTCATAAAGTTGTACATAATAAAAAATTAGCATAATATAAAAACTCTACAATTAAAGGTATACTAAAATTGCAATTAAGAATATTATTAAAACAGCACAACTAACATCAATGATATAGTAAAAACAAAAGAAGACAGTAACTACTTTTCAGATTATATACTGAACTCAATACATAGCAGAGATGGCATACTTGCTTCTGCTTCCATTGTTATCTTCAGTTCTCATGAATGAAACTGATGTTTAGAAAATGACTCTAAGGTCTTAAGAGTTTATCAGTCAAAAATTCAACCATGGCCACAAGTCTACCTTGAATAAGCTAAGAAACATGTTTGTTGAATTTTTTCTAAGTTTTTAAAGAAAAACAGATTTTAGTAAACTTTTATTTAACCCAAATACAAATTAATTCAACCAAAATCACTCTATTCTCCAGACACGCTGGCTGACTATGGCACATTAGTCGTATGATTGGTGCCACCCTGAAGGGCCTTCTACCTAGTTTCACCCATCCCTCAGGCTCATCCTCTGTTTGGGCCATTAGTCTCTTTTTGAGATTAGGACCTCGACAAGAACTATTAAAATGCAAATGCAAATAGAGGGATAACCCATTAAATCATTACTCACTCAGCAATTATTTAGTGAACATTAATCTGTTAATTATTTTCCAACAGAACCCTGGGAGAATGTGACAATAAAAGCCTAAAGAGCTCTGTTTAATAAAAGGATTGGAGCCTGGGACATTGGCCAGAGAAGGAAGGCTAATGTTGTACACTGTAGTTTGGATTTTAGGAAGTGGTGGCAGGATCAGATGGAGTGACAGGAAAGCCCAGGGCATAAGAAGGCCATGAAGGATACTACTGCGGTTTAATGAGTCACGGAAAAAGAGAGGCTGTATTAGACTACCAGTACTTAAAACGTGAAAAGATAAAAGATACAGACACCATATAGGAAATATAGCACTTCCATATGTTGCTGATGGGGTTAAAAATTTATACAGCCAATTTGGAAAATAATTTATTAGTATCAAGTAAAATTGACAATGTGCAGAGCCTACAATCCTGCAATTACACTACAGATACACATTTTATATAAATGCACTATACATAAGGACACATGTACTGGAAGGCTGATATCATCATTGTTTTTAATGGAAAAAACTAGAAAAAAATTTTCCAGTCAATTGGAGACTAGATAAATATATCTATATAATAGAATGCTAAATAGCAATTTAAAGGAATTATATATATACTATAACTATAATATATATAAATTGTTTTGACTGCTATTTAGTATTCTATCATATAAATATTTATATATATTTATTCCATATAAATATAGATATATATGTACATACACCAAATAGGTATATATGTAAAATAATACATATGAAACCTGAGACAGACATAACTTTAGAAGTGAGATATGGAATAAATGATAAATCTGGCTTTATAAAAAAAACAATTGCATTATCCAGAGAAAGTTATTTTTTTGTGGATTGTTGGAAATCTGATCACAGACTAGTATTTGAAAATAATACTTCATGAGAAATAGTTTACTAAAAAAGCATTCGTCGTTTAACTGAATTTCTAATTTAATTGGGTTCCCTATAAAATTTACTAAATCTGGGAAGCCTAACCTAGGAAGCCTTTGGCAGAGCAGGCCCAGATCTTTAGATACCATCATACTATATATTCTACACTACTGTGTGCACTTGAGGCTATTGTAAAACCTGTGGTTTGGCAAGGACCAGATATCTATTTTTATTCTTATTTTTTTGCATGGCTTACTACGGGGCTCCATACCGCTGATGATATCTGAAGGACATTTATTTCCAACATATGGGTGACCTCACTTTGCAAAAAAGTTGATACTTGCTATTTTCATGCACTCATGAGTCTAGCTTCCCTTCACAGGCTCAGAATCCTTTCCACTAATGCTATCACTTCAAAGGTTTCCCTTAGTAAGTCCTCATTGCAACCCCTACAATAAGATAAATTTGGTGTCTCACTTCGGAAAATGTAACGACTTTCTCTGGTATCCTGCATACACTGCGTTGGGAGCTCATTGTATATGTTGTAATTATCCCAATTTTAATTTAAATTGTAAAAGACACAAGAATGAGGATGTCAAAGTGTCTTACTAAATTTCTCTCTCTTGATTTTTATACCATAATTTGTTGCGGTTCTATTACTCTTTCAAGTGTATTTTTTTTTATTTAAAATGGTGAGAAAATGTAAGAGTTTATTTCCATATGAACAACCCAGGATATCTTAGTTATGGTATCAATTTCTGTGATACAATTGTCTATTTACAAAAGTACCTGAAGAAATTTTAAAATAATAGTTTTGACTTAAATATATAGATAGTACCTAACTTACGATAGTTAATGGATCAACTTACAATTTTTCAATTTTATGATGGTGAGAGAGCAATACACATTCATTTGAAACCTTACTTCAAGTACTCATACGAGCTTTTCATTTGTCGTTTTCAGTACGGTATCCATAAATTACATGAAATATACAGTACTGCATTATAAAATAAGCTTCACGTTAGATGATTTCGCCCAGCTGTAGGCTAACGTAAGTGTTCTGAGCATGTTTAAGGTAGGCTAGGCTAAGCTAAAATGTTCGGTAGGTTTGGTGTATTAAATACATATTCGACTTATGGTATTTTCAATTAACGAAGGAGTTATTGGGGAAGTAACTGAATTGTAAGTCAAGGAGCATCTGCATTAAAAAATAAACTGTTTCCGTTTTCAAGAGCCTTGAGTTTATTTGGTGTTACCACAAGGGGGCATGTAGAGACCAAATAAAAGAATACATTTATAAAAGGTCTTTGATTAAAAAAAAATTTACATTTGTTTTTAAACTGTTTGAAAGGTGATTTATTTCGCCACGGGTGTGTTTATTTTGTAAAACACAGTTTCACTGAACATTAGAGTTGGATAAATATTAAGTCATTCCATATTTTTCCCTGAATTTGGAGCTGAGAAAATGGTTTCGTTGTTTTTTGAAACAGCTTAGTGCTTTTGATTTGTTGGATGAAGAAAAAAGCTAACAAGGACACTCTACAACTGTCACTTTAACAGGCAGGTATTTCAGAGTGGACAGGAACACCTTTTGTAAAACTGGGTGTCTTAAGGAAATGAGAGATAATTTTCCTTTTCACTTTTTCATGTAGTGTAGACTTTTTTAGATGATGAATTTTTTAAATGTCTATTTAAAAATAATTAACCTTCAATTAATCATAAACAATAAATTTGTACTCCATTGATTATCATTCTTTCCCTCTCTCTCTCCCTCAGAATGAACCAAAATTTGTATGTGTCAATGAAAATATGAACAATTCTGTGCAAAACAGATATAAACAAATCATCTTTTTCATAAATTCATGGAGTGTTACCTTTTCGTCTCTAAACTATTTGCCACAATTCTTCAAGGAAAGAATATTAACTAAAAAAGGGGGGAGGGAAGAAGTCACGACCAAGCAAAACAGAAATTCAAAATAGGAAAAGGTTCCAACAACTTTAAAAGCAGATATTTCCCAAGTGAAATATGTTCCATCTGAAATATTATACAAGCCAATATTCAAGCAAATGGTTTCCAGCATTAGGTAATATAAGTTGGAAACAAATTTGGACGTTTATTCTACATTTCAGCCAGCCCACTATGGAAGTCTGCAGCAGTTCTTTTTGTAAGGGTTGGGCAGCAGGAGCCAAAGTTGTTGGAGATTACATACAAGGATATGATAAAATAAATAATTATCTCAAACCTGTATTTCATTCACATGAAGGATGTGGTAGGCTAAAACAGTTATGAGCTGATGTATTGATGTTCTCCTTCTTGTGTCACTTTTAAAACTTCAATTAAAATTGGAATCATTACAATATATACAGTGAGAATTGTGTATAGGAAGCAAGAACAAATAGTTACCAAAACTACCTACTATACTTTATGACGTGCACAACTGTGTACTCTATGTTCCTTTTGAGTGTGTTGATCATTATAATCTCCAAGTTAGCAAGTTTGGAAATATTGCCTTCTATGTTCAAAAGCTATCTCTGGGCCGGGTGCGGTGGTTCACGCCTGTAATCCCAGCCCTTTGGGAGGCCGAGGCGGGCGGATCACGAGGTCAGGAGATCGAGACCATCCTGGCTAACATGGTGAAACCCTGTCTCTACTAAAAATACAAAAAAAATTAGCTGGGCTTGGTGGCGGGCGCCTGTAGTCCCAGCTACTCACTACTCCGGAGGCTGAGGCAGGAGAATGGCGTGAACCCGGGAGGCGGAGCTGGCAGTGAGCTATCTCTTTATTGAGTCAATTCATGCATGTATTTAACAAATATTTATAGAGTGTCTACTATGTGCAAGAGAACTGTGTTTTGGGAACAAATATAGAGAAGTATGCCACAGAAAGGCTAAGTCACTGGACAAGCAAGAAATATTTTGGAACATTTCAAACAGATAGGAAATGCTATCGGATTTCAGAGATAGGGTGGAGAAGGGAGATTAAAGAGTACATAATGTGGATTGGCAAGAGAAAGGGTATGAAGAAATCAGTAAACGAAATAAGCATCTGCATGGCGCCTTAGTGACAGAATACATCAGTCTCACTGAACTGAAGATTTCATATTGAAAAATAGGGTGCAATAAAATTAGAATGATGAAAGACAGCAAAATAGTTTTTAAAAATGGGTGACACTGTATTAAATAGAAGATGGAGTAACATTAAAGGATTTGGGGCATCACAATGACATATTCACCTAGGAATTTATTTTACCAAGAGGTGCATTTTCAGGGCTGTCTTTATAGTAAAGCCACAATCCTGTTTACATCTTTGGGTGTTTAGTTTAATATCATTACATGGACTAAAATCAGTCCTTATGTTGTTACGATTTGAACAAATTTTCATTTAATCCAGGAGCAGTAGATGATCCTGGATTTTTCAATAATGAAAAATACAATTATGCTTTTTAAGTGATTTAGTAGAGTTTGTTGAGTTCAATCCAGATCATCCTTAAAGGCCCATTTACCCTTCCTGAAAGTGTCATTATTCATAAATTACTGCTTCTATGCTATGACCTTGATACCAGTATAATTAACTTATATGTAAAGAAACCCAGCAATATATGTTATTTGGGGACCTTGCATGACTTCCAGATGTTCAATACTTTAACACTTTCAGCAGCTAAGACCCTCAGAGGAGTATAGGTTAACTCTGAAAGGGGTGCTTGATGTTAACAAATGAAAGTTGGCCAAATACTTCAAAATACATAAGAAAAAAATAGGAGTAAATTTATGTGACTATTCTCAGTAACTTGACCTTTTCTAAGAAGTTCTATATTGAGATACTGTGCAGTCTGAAGCAGCTTTGGAAATATAAGAAATGTTGAGGAAATGAATAATTTAAAATATGGGTATGTTTCTGGGTCATCAAGCTTCCCACATTACCAGCACTATCATCTGGCAAAGATAGTAGAGAACATTTTAACATTTGTCAGATAGGGGAGCTGGTGGTAGGGTGTGGGATGTGGATGAAGCTAATGACCTTGAAGATGTTTGCAACCTGGGATTGGAAATGTGAAAGACTCTAGGATTCTAAAACAAATTGTGCAGTGGCCTTTTAAGAATGAATGTCTCTTTCCAGGTGAAAGTAACTTTTCTGCCTCTAGACATCCATGGCATTTATTGTTTGTACCACTAGCCTTGCTACAGGTGTGTTTTATTGGTGACATTTTCATTTGTTGCTTCCGTCTTCAACTAGATTGAGAGGTCTTTGGAGATATGTTATGCCTTAAGCTTCTCAAAAAAGAAGTTCAATTCAATTAGTTAAACATCTTTATCTCTTTTACATTCAAAATATTTTAGTAAGTGTTGCAGGGGATACAAAGATAAATAGGAATCCCTCAAGGAGCTCTCTCTGATCACTATCATTTAACCAGGGATGTAACTAGTTACTAACCTAGCACAAGCAGACCTTAGTTTTACAAGCCAAGCCTAAGGAAATTACTGTCCTAAACCACAACAATGAAAGCCAAAATGTGAATAAATTTGTGACATGCTATAATGAGGTAGACAGACATTCAAAGTTGCCTGGAGTAGTCTGATTTTTATCTCCATGTCCTTTTTTGTTTCTTTCCTTCTTTTTTTTTTATCATTTTGAACTCAGGCAGTACATGTGCAGGTTTGTTACACAAGGTATCTTGCAAAGAGCTGAGGTTTGGGCTTCTTTTTTATGTTTGATGTTTTTGCCTTGAATTTCATTTTTATAGTGATATATGACTTCTACTTTAATTTAGTTTGATGTTGTTGCCATCCCTCCACTTTAAACTTTTGTGTTACTTTGATTTGAGTATCCTTTTTAGATAGAGTACAACTTTAAAGAAATTTGATTCTGTAAACCTGATATCTATCTATCTATCTAGTAAAGAAGATTATCCCTAATATTTATATAAAAACAGAACTACTTCAACTCAACTTCTGTCATCTTATTTTCTGATTTTACTATTCTTTGTTATCTTCAACTTTTTAAAGTTCTGGGGTACATGTGCAGGATATGAAGGTTTGTTACATAAGAATAGTGTGCCATGGTGGTTTGCTGCACAGATCAACCCATCACCCAACTATTAAGCCCAGCTTCCAATAGCTATTCTTCTTGATGTTCTCGCTCCCTGCGCACCCCTGACAGGCCCCAGCGTGTGTTGTTCCTCCTCATGTGTCAGTGTCCTCTCACCATTCAGCTCCCACTTGTAAGTGAGAATATGTGGTGTTTGTTTCTCTCTTCCTGTGTTACTTTGCTGAGAATAATGGCTTCCAGCTCTATCCATGTCCCTGTAAAGGACATGATCTTGTTCCATTTCTGGCTGCATAGTATCCCATGGTGTATATGTATGAATTTACACTCCCACCAACAGTGTAAAAGTGCTCCTTTTTCTCCGCAACCTTGACAGCATCTGTTTTTTATTGACTTTTTAATAATCGCCATTCTGACTGGTGTGAGATGGTATCTCACTGTGGTTTTCATTTGCATTTTTGTAATGATCAGTGATGTTGAGCTTTTTTTCCTGCTTGTTGGCCATACATACTTTTTTTTAGAAGTGTCCATGTGCTTTGCCCACTTTTTAATGTTTTTTTCTTTGTAAATTTATTTAAGTTTTTTGTAGACTCTGAATATTAGACCTTTGTCAGATGGATAGATCACAAAACTTTTCTCCCATTCTGAAAGTTGTCTGTTCACTCTGATGATAGCTTCTTTTGCCAAAGCTCTTTAGTTTAATTATAACCTATTGGTCAATTTTTGTTTTTGTTGCTAGTGCTTTTGGTGTTTTTGTGATTAAATATTTGCCTGTGCCTATGTCCTAAATGGTGTTGCCTACGTTTTCTTCTAGGGTTTTTGAATTTTAAAATAGTTTCTTCTACTTCTGTGAAGAATGTCAATAGTAGTTTAAAGGGAATAGCATAGAATCTATACATTTCTTTGGGCAGTATATCCATTTTCATGATACTGATTCTTCCTATCTTTGAGCCCAGAATATTTTTCCATTTGTTTGTGCCCTCTCTGATTTCTTTGAGCAGTTGTTTGTAGTTCTCCTTGAAGAGGTCCTTCACTTCCCTTGTTAGCTGTATTCCTAGGTATTTTATTCTCTTTGTAGCAATTGTGAATGGGAGTTCATTCATAATTTGGCTCTTTGCTTGCCTGTTAGTGTATAGGAATGCTAGTGATTTTTGCACATTGATTTTGTATCCTGAGACATTGCTGAAGTTGCTTATTAGCTTAGGAAGCTTTTGGGCTGAGATGGTGGAGTTTTCTAGATATAGCATCATGTCATCTGCAAACAAAGATAATTTGACTTCCTCGCTTTCTATTTGAATACCCTTTATTTCCTTCTCTTGCCTCATTGCCCTGGGCAGACCTTCCACTGCTATGTTGAATAGGAGTGGTGAGAGAGGGCATCCTTGTCTTGTGCCAGTTTTCAAGGGGAATGCTTCCAGCTTTTGCCCATTCAGTATGATTTTGGCTGTGGGTTTGTCATATATGGCTTGTGTTATTTTGAGGTATGTTCCTTCAATACCTAGTTTATTGAGAGTTTTTAACATAAAGCTGTGTTGAATTTCATTGAAGGCCTTTTCTGCATCTATTGAGATAATCATGTGGTTTTTGTCTTTATTTCAGTTCATGTGATTAGTCACATTTATTGATTTGTGTATGTTGAATCAACCTGACATCCCGGGGATGAAGTCAATTTGATTGTGGTGGATAAGCTTTTTGATGTGCTGCTGCATTTGGTTTGCCAGTATTTTATTGAGAATTTTGCATTGATGTTCATCAGTGATATTAGCTTAACGTTTTCTTTTTTTGTTTTATCTCTGCCAGGTTTTGATATCAAGATGAAGCTGGACTCATAAAATGAGTTAGGGTTGAGTCCCTCCTTTTAATTGTTTGAAATACTTTCAGTAAAGATGATACCAGCTCTTCTTTGTGCCTTTCATATAATCCAGCTGTAAATCTATCTTGCCCTTGGCTTTTGTTTTTTTGGTTGGTAGGCTGTTTATTACTGCCTCAATTTCAGAACTTGTTATTGGTCTATTCAGGGATTTAATTTCTTTCTCATTCAGTCTTGAGAGGGTGTATGTGTCCAGGAATTTATCCATTTTTTTAAGATTTTCTAGTTTATGTGCATAGTGGTGTTTACAGTATTCTCTAATGATTGTATTTCTGTGGGGTCAGTGGTGATATCCCCCTTATCATTTGTGATTGTTTGGGCTTCTGTTGAACCCATCTCCCAGATAGTAAACATAGTACCTAATGGGTAGTTTTTCAACCCTAGCCCCGCTCCTTCCCTCCCTCCCCACTTTTGGAGTCCCCAGTGTCTATTGTTTCCATATTTATGTACATGTGTACCCATTGATTTCCTCCTACTCAAGTCCTTATTTTTATGTTTAGGACCGGGTTCTTAGCAAAAACAGAATTTCAGGACAGAAAGTCCTGCCCCTTTCTGGAAGAGTGAGAGAAGGAAAAATGTTGAAAGTCTGTTTTAAGACAAATAGGAAAAGAAGGGAGAGGTCCAAGGAAGAAAGAGGAACATAATAAAGAATGACAGGGAAAACCACTTTTCTACTTAGTTTAGTGAAACATTTGCTGAAATGGTTCAGGGATCCTTCAATATGTTTACTGAAGGGGTCTTAATAAATAATTGTAAGTCTGTGGTGCTTTAAATACCGCCAGGAGTTTTCTGTAAATGTAATGTATTCATTTGCATGTATTTTGATTGGGACGTTCAATAGTAGAACCATATCTGCTTTACTATCAACAAAACTTTAAGGAGCTACTATTTCTGACTTGGTGAACACTGGTTAAATAACCCAGGAGAACATTGAGGCACTGGACTATAGATTGTTTTCATGGTACTTAAGTATCTGGAAAGTAGCCCTCTAGTCAGGATATATTAAAGTAGAAGAAAGCAGAGGTTGAAGATATTAATTTGTCAAGACTCACTAAACCAGGTTTCTCCACTACTGTCATTTGGGGTCGGGTAATTTTTTTTTGTGGGGGTTGTCCTGTGCATTGCAGAATGTTCAGCAGCATCTCAGGCTTCTACTCATTAGATGCCAATAGTAATTGTCTCTGAGTTGTAACAACCAAAAATGTCTCCAGACATTGCCAAATGTCCTCTGAATAACCCCTGATTTAGAACTACTGCTCTGAACCTAAGGTTAAGGTGCTACAATATTCTGTGTTTTTCTGTGTATTTACTATTACCAGTGAGTTTTGCACCTTCAGGTGATTATTTATTGCTCATTAATGTCACTTTATTTCTGATTGAAGTACTTTCTTTAGCATTTCTTGTAGGACAAGCCTGGCATTGATAAAATCTCTCAGCTGTTTTTTTTTTTTTTTCCTCTGGGAATGTCTTTATTTCTCCTTCATGTTTGAAGAATATTTTTGCTGGATATACTATTCTAGGGTAAAAGTTATTTTTCTTCAGCATATCAAATATGCCATGCCACTCTCTCTCCTCCTGTAAGGTTTCCACTGAAAAGTCCGCTGTCAGATGTATTGGAATGCCATTGTATGTTATTTGTTTCCTTTCTCTTGCCCCTTTTAAGATCCAGTTTTTATCCCTGATCTTTGTGATTTTGATTAATAAATGCATTGAGGTAGTCTTTGGGGGTTAAATTGGCTTGTTCTATAACCTTGTACTTGGATATTGATGTTTTTCCCAAGGTTTGGGAAGTTCTCTGTTATTGTCCCTTTTAACAAACTTTCTACTTCTATCTCTTTCTCTACCTTTTCTTTAAAGCCAATACCTATTAGATTTGCCCTTTTGAGTCTATTTTCTAGATCCTCTAGTTGTGCTTCACTGTTTTTTATTCTTTTTTCTTTTGTCTCCTCTGACTGTATATTTTCAAGTAGCCTGTCTTCAAGCTCAGTAATTCTTTCTTCTGCTTGATCAATTCTGCTATTAAAGGACAGATATGTTCTTCAGTATGCCTATTGCATTTTTCAGCTCCAGAATTTCTGTTTGATTCTTTTTAATTGTTTCTATCTCTTTGTTAAATTTATCTGTAAAAGTCTGAATTTCTTCCCTGTGTCATCTTGAATTTCTTTGAGTTTTCTCAACACAATTATTTTGAGTTCTCCGTCTGAAAGGTCACATATCTCTGTTTCTCCAGGATTGACCCCTGGTGCCTTATTTAGTTCATTTGGTGAGGTCATGTTTTCCTGAATGCCACTGATGCTAGAACATGGCCTTCAGTGTCTGGGCATTGGGGTATTAGGTATGTATTATAGTCCACTCTCTGGGCTTGTTTGTACCCATCCTTCTTTGAAATTCTTTCCAGATAGTTTAGAGGATTTGGGTTTTGTGATCTCAGCTGTATCTGTTTTAGGGGGCACCCCAAGTCCAGTAATGCTGTGGTTCTTGCAGACTCATAGAAGTACTGACTTGATGGTCTTGGACCAGATTCAAGAGAATTCCCTGGTTTACCAGGCAGAGACTTGTCCTCTTCCCTTACTTTCTCCCAAACATACAGTCTCTCCTTCCACTCAGAGCCACGTAAAGCTGGGGGTAAAAAGACACAACTACTCATGTGACCACCACTACTATGACTGCACTGGGTCAGACCTAAAGCCAGCATAGCACTGAGTCTCACCCATGGCCTGTTGTAACGACTCCCTGGCTACTGCCTATATTCACTCAAGGCCCTGGGGCTCTACAGTCAGTAAGTGGCAATGTGAGCCAGGCTTGTGTCCTTCCCCTAGGGCAGTGTGGTTGCCCAGGTCCAAATTGGGTCCAGAAGGGCCATCCGGGAGACTGGGACTGGAGTAAAAATTATTAGAAGTCTACTTGGTGTTCTATTGTATTGTGGCTAAGCTGGCACTCAAATCACAAAACATAGTCCTTCTCACTCTTCCCTTCCCTTTCCTCCCCTTTCCAAAGGCAGAGGAGCCTCACCCCTTACGCCACCAAAATTCCAGGCCATAAGGAGTACTGTAATACTACTACTGATGTTCTCTTAAGGCCCAAGGTCTCTTAAGTCAGCTTGTGGTGAATGCTGCCTTTCTTGGGACTCACCCTTTAGGGAAGTGGACTTCCCTCTGGCTTAGGGCTGGTCCGGAAATGCTGTCCAAGAGTTAAGTCCTGGAATTGGGGACGCTAAGAGCCCACTTGGTGCTCTACCCCTCTGTGGTGGTGCTGGTGACCTGAAGTGCAGGAAAAAGTACCCTTTATATTTCCCTCTGCTTTTCTCCAGAAGGAGTTTTGCTCCATAGCCACCACAGCTGGTAATGTCCTAAGTCTTACCTGAAGCCAGCAAGTCTCAGAGGCTTACCTAAGGCCATTGATGTAGTACCTGTGTATCACTGCTGGTTATTAAGGGCCCAAGGGCTCTTCATTTAGCAGGTGATGAATGCTGTCAGGATGGAGTCTTTTCCTTCAAGGCAATGGGCTCCCTTCTGGCGCAATGTGTGTCTAGAAATGTTGTCTGGGAGCTAAGGCCTGGAATGGGGGCCTCATGACTCTTATCAGTGCCCTATTCTGCTGTGGTTCAGCTGGTATCCCAGATGCAAGACAAAGTCCTCTCACTCTTCCCTCTTCTCTCCTCAAGCAGAAGGAAGTAGTCTCTTTTGGAGCCTGTAGCTGTGCAGCCTGGGGTTAGGGGAGGGGTGATGCCAGCACTACCTTGGCTGCCCCAGCTTGTATTTTAGTATGCCCCACGCCCCTCCAGTACATCATCTCTGGGCCTAGTCAACTCTAGGTCTCGCCTAATATTTGCAGTCCTTATGGCCTAGAATGTCTTTCGAGTTTACTTGGAGACTCGGAGTGTTGTAGCCTGCAAACAGTGGTGAGGTTTGCAGAAACTCAAGTTCTAGTTGCTAGGATAGGTGATTCCCTTCTGGCTAGGGCTGGTTTTAATGCTTCCTGTGTAGGCAGGCATCAACTGAGTTTGGTCTTGTTTTCCTTTCTGCTCTAACAGGGCAGCACTGTGTTCAATGCCTTACAGTTGCTGTGTTCTCCCTCCCTGAACACCCAGAGATGCTCTCTGTACCATGATTCTGCTGCTGGCCATAGGGGAACACTGGCATCAGTGATTCAGGACTGTTTTTTTCTATCTCTTCAGTGCCTCTTTCAGTGATATGAAGTTAAAACCAGGTTCTATGAGTGCTCACCTAATTTTTGGTTCTCACGAAAGTTTGTTTTTTTGTTTGTTTGGTTTTTATTTTTTTGGTTTTGAGGCTGAGTCTTGCCCTGTCACCCAGGCTGGAGTGCAGTGGCCCGATCTCAGCTTACTCCAACCTCCACTTCCCAGTTCAAGCAATTCTCCTGCCTCAGCCTCCTGAGTACCTGGGATTACAGGCATGCACCACAACACCAGGTAATTTTTGTAGTTTTAGTAGAGACGGAGTTTCACCATGTTGGCCAGGCTAGTCTCAAACTCCCGACCTCAAGTGATCCACCCACCTCAGCCTTGCAACGTGCTGGGATTACAGGTGTGAGCCACCATGCTTGGCCAAAGTTTTTTTTTTTCCTGTGTAGATAGTAGTGTACTTGGTGTCTTTGTGGAAGGGGCGATTAGGATAGCTTTCTACTCTGCCATCTTGCTCTTGTTCTCTCAAGATTCTCAAAAATAATATTTTGGATAAGGTTAAACTTACCACTAATGCTGGTACTATTTTTTATTATTAGCGTTGGGCATGACTATTAAAAGATTTTATATATATCCATCTTATCAGATGCTATCTTATTTTAGGGCAGTATTTATGGTGCTGAGGTAATTATACTTTAAGCATGCACACTTTCACATGGTTTCTATAAATCTGTAATGATGTCACTCTTTGTAGATCCATTGCAATCTAGTAATTAAAAGGGTCTCTAGAATGCTTTTGTTGTTAGCTTTTATGCAGTTCACCTGAAACCAAATTGTCTCATGTTCTCCACCACCACCAATTCCATCTACACACATACATATTTCACTCTAGTGACCTCTCCCGTGTGCCTTTGCCTCGTTGATCTCAGAATATTTTTTGAAAGATTGAGGAGGGGCACACAGAGAAGAGAACTGCAAAACCAAGTGTTTTGGGGGTTATTTTGTGATTTCATTATAAGAGCTCTAATTCTGAATGACCCAATAATTTAATTTTAGTATATGCTGAATATTGAGTATGCAGTCCTTAAATTTTAGTATGAATTCAAGAGAGTTCACTGTGATTCAAATGACCCTTTCTACTTTACTCTCACTTCCATATACATTTGAAAAGAAGTAAACATTTTTAGGAATACAGATTCTAAATATTCACAGTTCAGAGTAAATGCTAAAATTAAAGAGATTGGATAAGAGTTAGAGTATAATTATTTGCTTAGGATGACATACGTCCAAGTCATAGAGAAAATGACTGGCAAGAATATCTTATTTGTTACCGAAGACAGAAGAAACATAGTTTATGAGAAATTGTGTGATAGAGTACATGGGTTCTAAATGTTTGTTCTCTGGCTGATTCTTTTCTTCTTTTCATTCTTTAAGCATTGTCTCATCAAAGAACTCTTCATGATATTATCATATTTCCACATTCAAGAAACATTTAATCTAAGAGTCATTATCTCTATGAAAACAACTGGTCAATCTAGAAGTGGAGATAAAACACTTGGCAAGGAATATAAACCTTTAGCTATGCAAAATGTATAAAAGTTGAATATGAATCAAACAGAAAATTCTTTACTAATTGTTTGGTTTTATTTTCTTTAAAGCCCACTGTATAAGCATGTACTAGAACTGTGAGTATATGTTATCTTACATAATGTGAAATTTAACATAAAAATGTGGGGAAAATATGGGAATGCACTTTCTACCAAAAAGCATTAAAATAGTTTGTTTCTTTGAGGTAGAAGAAGGGATGAGAGTGTAAAATTCAGTCAGATTTACTTATTTCAATTTTTATATAATTTACCTATTTGTAGTGATCTGTAGAAAAGATTGGGCAAATACTCCTTTTCCTCCTCCCCATTCCATTTGCATCCTGACCCACAAGTATGACAACTCCCCAAAGGAGGATGTACATATGAAGCTCCATTCCCTTAATGAAATCTTCATTTCCCTTCTTTAGAACTTATCAACAAACTGCATGAAATAATTGTTGTTCTGTAGCATTTAACCTACTCAAACTTTTGATTTTCAAAATTTTCTATAAGATAGAGAGCATATATATTTTAATAACACTGAACTTACTGGAATATGCATGCTCAGAAATTAGAAAAACAGAGACTACCAGTCCTCGCAATCAAATGTAGCATCTTTTGACAAGTAAATAAAGTTTTAAGTTAGTTATAATTTCACAGCTCTTTCTCGGATACCTGATTCCTTTGATTATACATACTGTACTTGCCTTCATTCTGTTATCTACCACTATCTCTATGTAGTAGAATACAAAGTCAGGCGACAGATTTAAAGATACATTTAAAGTAAACTTTACTGAACTCCAAATTAGCATCACATTTTCTGAAGTTTTCAGGTGCCTTAGCCATATGTCACTTCCTTTTATTGTCTTCATTGAATGTTCTCACCTACTTCCTGTACTAAACACCACAACAGAAGAGAATACATATATGCATGTTTAACACATATCAGAAGAGTTTCTCTGTTTTGTAATTTAGAAAACCTAAATTATAAAACTCTCGTCTTTAATTTAACAACTTTTATTTTGAAAAACGAGATGAGTTCATATGTATTTTCAGATTTTTTGGCTTTAGTCATTCCAAAGTTTATTCCAAACCTATGCTCAAAATGTGTGTCTATAAACTTTTACATACCTTTGCATACCAACCTACAACCACACAATGAAACCTCTGAAAATACGTGGGTTAGTAAAGTCATTGAAATCTGCATTTATTTTATTTATTTATTTTTTTTTGAAGCAGGATCTTGCTCTGTTGCCCAGGCTGGGGTGCAGTGGTGCAATCATGGCTCACTGCAGCCTCAACCACCTGGGCTCAAGTAATCTTCCCACCTCAGCCTCCCTAGTAGCTGGGACTACAGGCATGCGACACGATACTTGGCTTTTCTTTTTTTCCTTTTTTCATAGAGACAGAGGTCTCGCTACATTGCCCAGGCTGGTCTCAAACTCCTGGGCTCCAGCAATCATCCTGACTCAGCCTCTCAAAATGATGGGATGACAAGCATGATCCACTATGTCCAGCCAAACTCTACAAATTGTACTAATAATCTAGCAAATACAAAGTCATTAAACAGTCCAGAAATTAGACTATGTGACCGTTAACATGTCTTTCAACTCAACAAGCCTCCTATCATTGAATTTTCTACTCTTACTGGATAAGTGGTCATTTGACATCTCACCATTACTGTTTCTCTAACTTTTAAGTATATCAGTAAGGCATTAGCTTCTGAAGGGTTTAATTTAGTTTGGTTATTCCAAGTGATCCTTAAAACCTTCAAAACAGATGTGTCAATGTTAATATCTCTCTTTTTCATGGTGAATGGTCTCTTTCTGCTATTGTCAATATTTCCTGGAAAATCACTAACCCTTTGTGGAATTCCTAAACAATAAACCACCACAGGGAATAGGAGTAGATGTTAAAGAATTTACATTAATTCAAATACTAACAACAGTCAAGTAGAAGAAAGTTTTTGGTTTAGGAAAAACAGGATGGGAGAAGGGGAAAACGCATTGAGCTGAGGAAAGAAAAAACTTTATCTGAGTGCAGCCAAACCAGATGACACAAAAATGTGGAGTTTGTCTGATTTGATAGCTCATCAACATAGTCAATCCACACAGCAGGGATAAGAAAATCCAGGCCCCATCACACATGCTCTACAGAAGATATCAAGTGATTTAGCTGGGCCAGCTCAATGTGCAACAGGTGGTAGAGACTTTAGATGGAGAAGTTATGGAAAGACTGCCCTCACTTTCTTGAGGCCACTATCACAGAGTACCTAGATGTACCAAGGATCAGCATGACAAAATTAGGTTTCAGAGAAAGTAGTAGAAGTGGCCAATGATAAAAAAGAGGAGCAGTACTTAAGAGGGTGTTAAAAAGCAAAGTCATCATTTTGCCAGAGGCTGTGCCATTCATTCATTCATCCATTCGTTTTGCAAGATTCATTCAGTAAGCATTTATTGAGCACTCCCTTTTTTGCAGGGCACTGACAGAGATGTGAAGAGACACAGAACATAAACATTCAAGGAGTGTATAAGTTTAGTGGGGGAAATGCATGTGTTCACAAATAACTCTAATAACAAAGGGAAGTGCTAATTCTATGTGACTCCGTTATAACGTAAGAGGGCTAGATTGAACCGAATTATTTCTCAGCTCCTTTTTAACTCTGATTCTAGCTCTGTGATTTTAAATATTCAAGTAGAAAAACAGCATATTACCAGAACACAGAGGAGGGAAAGGGTAATGTTAATCATGACTAGAAAGTATCGGGAATGTCAAGGTTAAAGTGCCATTTAATTTAGAACTTTAGAGATAAATGCATGATAGTAGGTAGAACAGGTGGGAGTGGGTGGCTTTCCAGAGCAAAGAAACAACACAAGCAAAAGCTTTAAGGAATGAAGGTACTTTACTTTCTTTGTTGTTAAGTGTTTTGTTTTTACTTTTCTTTTTCTCAATTTCAACTTTTATTTCAGAGTCGGGGGGTACATGTGCGGATTTGTTACATAGGTTTATTGTGTGATGCTGAGGATGGGGTGCACTTGATCCTGTCACCCAGATAGCAAGCATAGTACCTTATAGGTAGTTTTTCAGCCCTTTGCCCTGTTTTGGTGTCCCTAGTATCTATTGTCCCCATCTTTGTGTCCATGCGTACACAATGTTTAGCTCCCATTTATAAGTGAGAACACATGGTATTTGGTCTTTTGTTCCTGCATTAATTTGCTTAGGTTAACAGCCTCCAGCTGCATCCATGTTGCTGCAAATGACATAATTTTATTCTTTTTATGACTGCATAGTATTTCATAGTGTATTTGTACCACATTTTCTTTATCCAATCCACTGTGGATGGGCACTTAGGCTGATTTCATGTATTTGCTATTGTGAATAGTACTGCAATGAATATGTAAAACCATGTGTCTTTTTGGTAGAATTATATATTTCCCTTTGAGTATATACCTAGTAATGGGATTGCTGGGTTCAATGGTAGTTCTGTTTTAAGTTTTTTGAGAAATCTCCAAACTACTTTCCACGGTGGTTGAATTAATTTACATCTCCATCAACAGTGTATAAGCATTCCCTTTTCTCCACAACTTTGCCAGTATCTCTTTCATTTTTTTTATAGAGACAGAATCTCACCGTGTCACCCAGAGTGCAGTGCTGCAATCAAACTTCACTGTAGCTTTGAACTCTTGGGTTCACGTTATACTCTGGCCTTAGCCTCCTGAATAGCTAGGACTACAGTTGTGCACCACCACACTCAGCTAAGTTTTTTTGTTTGTTTGTTTGTTTGTTTGTTTGTTTCTTAATAGTTGTAGAGATGTTGCCCAGGATGGTCTTGAACTCTGGCCTCAAGTCATTCTCCTGCCTCAGTCTTTCAAAGTCCTGGTATTACAGGTGTGAGCCACCATGCATGGCCTTTCTTAGGAAAGAAAAAAAATTTTATCTAATCAGTAGTCATAAATTAGTAATAAAATTTGATGTTTAAAATGGATTTCATTTTGGTTTAACAGACAGTTCTCCTTAGATGTGCTGAAAGTAATTTCCACCTTCTTACTCCACTCTTTACAAAAATATTCGTTTTGAATATTCTTGTTTAGAGTTTTGTTTATTGTTTCTATAACACTATTTATTTCACAGTTGGTATATTTACATATTTCATTCTATTAACATTCCAAGACAAACCTGGTCTTAAGTAAAAATGCTGGATTGAAGGGGTGTTGTTTAAATGTCTCTGAAAATTGAACAAAGAATGTAAAACTTCTAAAGTGCATGAAAAATAGATCTTGTGAATGCAGAAGCACTAACAAAATACTTTAGTTTTTAAAGATACTTGATAATTTAATCTGACTGAGATCCCTATGTATAACTTGTACTGAGTGCCTACACTCATGTACAAGTTCTTGTAATAGGCCCTAAAAAGGAGGGCTCTAATTCTAGGGAGTCTATTAGAGAGTCTAGGAGCCAAACACACAAATAAGCCTATGGCAATACAATGCCATGCAGAATATAAAGAAAAACCACTAAAGGATACCAAAAATAAATCTTCATTAGACCTCAATGAGTTAAAAATTAAGATCTTACAACCACTACAGACTGTTGGTAGAACAAATGCCATGAAGTTGGACTACTTCACACTACATAAAGTCATTCCCTTAGAATTTTGTTGCTTAGAGACTTTTTTTCTCCCTTCTCTTTCTTCCACTTTCTTTTCCTTTTCTCTTCTTTTTTCCCTAACTGAAACTGCACTCACTCATCTATACATCATCTGTAGGGTTCTTTACATTTCTATTAATACTTCTGCTCATCCCCCTGCCTCTGATCTTTATCACCCTTTGGAGGCCAATGCAAGAGTTTGTTACTCAGGTACATTTTCCGAATTCCTTTACAAATTGCATTTATTTCAAAAATTTAAGTTAATTTTTTTCTAGTACATATTGAGTTTGACTTTGTCTTCTACTTAATTTGACACTTATAGACATGATGAGGAAAGATAGATACCATAAGAAGAATTGACAGAAATACTGTATTTTATTTTACATTACTTACAGAATCTTTCACTAACATTGCCAAAGAATCTAATATTGAATACCTTAAAATATTTTAAAAGACTGGGGTAAGAATTTTAGCTTCGTTAAAACTGTGAACATAATTTTTTTGTCTTACCCACATCACATTTGGATATGTAACACATATGTACTTTGTCAGAAGGTTTTGTTTTTAAGTAACTGAAATATCAGGGGAATGTTTTTTTCAGAAACTCATAAAGAACTGGTGCCTTTTCATTTTGATTTGTAAATATGTTTTGTTTGTTATGGCTTCATACTTCACTCTATTGAGTTTCTTCATAAATGGAGGTAGACATTTTATCTGCAGTTTCACATTCTCTAATTCAAAGAGATTCATTATCAGTCCACAGTTTTTGTGCTTCTTTATATCTTTTTTTTTTTTTTTTTTTGAGACAGTCTCGCACTGTCGCCCTGGCTTGAGTGCAGTGGAGTGATCTCAGCTCACTGCAACCCCTGCCTCCCAGGTTCAAGCGATTCTCCTGCCTCAGCTTCCTGAGTAGCTGGGATTACAGGCACCCGTCACCACGCCCATCCAATTTTTTGTATTTTTAGTAGAGACAGGGTCTCACCATGTCAGCCAGGCTGGTCTCAAACTCCTGACCTCATGACCCACCCGCATCAGCCACCAAAAGTGCTGGGATTACAGGCATGAGCCACTGTGCCCAGCCTCTTTATTTCTTGACACAAATATCACATAACTATAAGCATTTCCAAAATATTACCACTGCCAGTTCATTGAAGTATTTCTACGTTTGACAGAGCAGGTTTAAAACAAATAAAAACTAAGATGATCTTTTGGGTTCTTAAACATTGCTTTAAACCCTGATTTTCCAGATTATCTTTTATTTAGACAATCATGTATCCTTAAGCATGTGTGATTTTCACTTTGTAACAGCGATAAAGTTTTCAAAATTTCCTTAAAGTACATTTCTGTTTTTTTTTTCTTTTTTTGTATGGCTAAAGATGAAACAACAGCTAGCTTCAAAATTACCTGGCTAATAACCATTAACAAGAAGGTTATAGTCAAGGATATCACATTTCTCAAATCAAACAAAGACACAGACCATACAATAAGGTAGACTATTTGCAATTCATTTTATACTAGAAAAATTTTAATATATAAGTAGCAACGATGGCTAAAATGAGTATCTAATACAGTGACTTTTCTCTCCTTTTTCTTAATATATTATAACCCCCATTAAATTCAAATTAAACAACTTTACTGAGAACCTCTTATCATGGCAGCACTGTGCCAGGCACTGTTGGGCATGCACAAAATTACAACTGACTTATTTAATTGTGCATTACGGTATACAAAACTTTCATATGTATATTAGCACATCTATTTAGCCTAATAACTTATAAAGAAAGCATAAGGCAGTCTTTATTTTATAGGAGCCAAGATAAATTAAAAGACGTCAAAAGTGACATAGCAATTGCGACGTGGGTTCAAGTACAGGTTTTCTAACTCACAAGTCAGTCCTTTTTGTGATCTGTGTTTATAGCATAAAGGCAGGTTACCTCAATTTAGGGAGTTCATAATCTAGATAGAAAATAGTTAAATAACAACACACTAAAATGACATTGTAACATCCTGTAATCCCAGCACTTTGGGAGGCTGAGGCAGGCAGATCACGAGGTCAGGAGATTGAGACCATCCTGGCCAACATGGAGAAACCCCGCCTCTACTGAAAATATGAAAATTAGCTGGGCGTGGTGGCATGTGCCTGTGATCCCAGCTACTCGGGAGGCTGAGGCAGGAGAATCGCTTGAACCTAGGAGGTGGAGATTGCAGTGAGAGGAGATTGTGCCACTGCACTCCAGCCTGGCAACAGAGAGAGATTCCGTCTCAATAATAATAATAATAATAATAATAATAATAATAATAATAATATTGTAACACAACAATAAAGGAACTGTCAATGGCAGTAGATTGGAGAATAAATTTGAAGTCTGAGAATTAATAAACACAATTCCAAAGAAAAATACCAACATGGTTATCTCCACAGAAACATAAAACTTCTGTAAAACACTAAAACCAGCCTTACAATGTTAAAAATAAATAATGAACCAATAAAATCTAGCAAAAGAAATGACAAAAGAGTACTTTGTAGTCTTTTTGATGAGCCCATAGAAATTGAAACAAAGACATTAGAACCTAGTAGATAAATGGGCAAAGAAAATAGACAATTCATAAGAAACGATATAGTAGTAAATCAACATGTGGAAAAATGTTCAACCTTACTATGACAGTGTTTGAAGAAATAGAAGAAAACACAAAGAAATATTATTTAGAATAATATATAAGCTTTAAAATTAGAGGATGATACACAGAACTAATGTGTGTATAAAATTGTTGCAACCTTAAATTGCTAGTGGCATAAGAGCCATAACAATATGCATACTCTTTTCCTCAAAAATATAATTTCTGGAAATTCATTCTAAGAAAACCATCCAAATCACAAAAACTTTATGCCTAAAAATATTAATCAAAATATCGTCTACAATAACAACAGAATAGGGGAAGCAGCCCAAATACTTAACAATAGGAAAAGGCTTAGGTGAAGTATAATCCATGAACACTACAGTTTGTTGCAAAACTATTACAAATAATGTCTGAAGATGGTAGCAAAAAAATATGCTTAGAAAACATTGTTGATTGAAAATGTACATAGAACATGGCTGACATGGAATATAAAAATTGCAATAAGTATTTGAAAATTTGTTGGTCCTCTTTTTTCAGGCTATTTCTACTCTGATTCAAACATACATTGTCCCATTTAATATTCATAGAATCTCTGGGAAATCAGGTTGTTTTGTTTTTATATTCCAGATGAGAAAATTGAGACTTAGACATGCTAAACACTAGTTCAAGGTCACAAAGATCATAAATGATGATACACTGGATGCAAAACCTATGTTCACAAAAACAGCAAGTTTTCCATTTGGGAACCTGGGATTCTGGTTTGGCTTCCTCACACAAACACCCTCCCCTTTCTTAAACAATTCTTCCATGTTGTAAAAAATTACAAGTATGTAATTTAATAAGAAAAATTACAAGTATGTAATTTAATAAGAAGGCAACTGAAGATTCATGACCAAATGAACAATTGTTAAAGGACTTAAAAGAAAAAGAGATCACTTGTGGTTTATTGTCTTGAGAATGCCTTAAGAAAAAAATAAAATTGGGAGGGTATTAGGAAGCATGGGTGGAGGTTGCAGAAGTAAAGGCAATAAGATTGGATATTTCCAAGTAAGTAAAAAGACTGGCAAAAGCTTGGTGGTAGAAGTGGAGACTGGAAGCTGTGTTTAGGACATAGTCAATAAACCTGTTTGACTGGAGAGAAAGATACCTGTAAGGTGTGAGGGGGCAGTGAAAGTTAAGGCCAGAGAATTAAAATTGGGGCCAAAACATAAGTAGCTTTAATTTTAAGACAAATGGGGTTTTACCTTATTCTCAGGAGCAATAGAGAGCCACTGAGGAAAAAGTCCCTTCTCTATTTTTCTTTAAAGCACGTTGCATTTCTGTTTTTTTTATTATTATTATACTTTAAGTTCTAGGGTACATGTGCACAACGTGCAGGTTTGTTACATATGTATCCATGTGCCATGTTGGTGTGCTGCACCCATTAACTCATCATTTACATTACATATCTCTCCTAATGCTATCCCTCCCCCTTGCCCCCACCCCACAACAGGCCCCGGTGTGTGATGCTCCCCTTCCTGTGTCCAAGTGTTCTCACTGTTCAATTCCCACCTATGAGTGAGAACATGCAGTGTTTGGTTTTCTGTTCTTGCGATAGTTTGCTGAGAATGATGGTTTCCAGCTTCATCCATGTCCCTACAAAGGACATGAACTCATCCTTTTTTATGGCTGCATAGTATTCCATGGTGTATATGTGCCACATTTTCTTAATCCAGTCTATCATTGTTGGACATTTGGGTTGGTTCCAAGTCTTTGCTATTGTGAATAGTGCCACAATAAACATACGTGTGCATGTGTCTTTATAGCAGCATGTTTTATGATCCTTTGGGTATATACCCAGTAATGGGATGGCTGGGTCAAATGGTATTTCTAGTTCTAGATCCCTGAGGAATCGCCACACTGACTTCCACAATGGTTGAACTAGTTTACAGTCCCACCAACAGTGTAAAAGTGTTTCTATTTCTCCACATCCTCTCCAGCACCTGATGTTTCCTGACTTTTTAATGATCGCCATTCTAACTGGTGTGAGATGGTATCTCATTGTGGTTTTGATTTGCATTTCTCTGATGGCCAGTGATGATGAGCATTTTTTCATGTGTTTTTTGGCTGCATAAATGTCTTCTTTTGAGAAGTGTCTGCTCATATCCTTCGCCCACTTGTTGATGGGGTTGTTAGTTTTTTTCTTGTAAATTTGTTTGAGTGCATTGTAGATTCTGGATATTAGCCCTTTGTCAGATGAGTAGATTGCAAAAATTTTATCCCATTCTGTAGGTTGCCTGTTCACTCTGATGGTAGTTTCTTTTGCTGTGCAGAAGCTCTTTAGTTTAATTAGATCCTATTTGTCAATTTTAGCTTTTGTTGCCATTGCTTTTGGTGTTTTAGACATGAAGTCCTTGCCCACGCCTATGTCCTGAATGGTATTGCCTAGGTTTTCTTCTAGGGTTTTTATGGTTTTAGGTCTAACATTTAAGTCTTTAATCCATCTTGAATTGATTTTTGTAAAAGGTGTAAGGAAGAGATCCAGTTTCAACTTTCTACCTGTGGCTAGCCAGTTTTCCCAGCACCATTTATTAAATAGGGCATCCTTTCCCCATTGCTTGTTTTTGTCAGGTTTGTCAAAGATCAGATAGTTGTAGATATGTGGCATTATTTCTGAGGGCTCTGTTCTGTTACATTGGTCTATATCTCTGTTTTGGTACCAGTACCATGCTGTTTTGGTTACTGTAGCCTTGTAGTATACTTTGAAGTCAGGTAGCATGATGCCTCCAGCTTTGTTCTTTTGGCTTAGGATTGACTTGGCAATGCGGGCTCTTTTTTGGTTCCATATGAACTTTAAAGTAGTTTTTTCCAATTCTGTGAAGAAAGTTATTGGTAGCTTGATGGGGATGGCATTGAATCTATAAATTACCTTGGACAGTATGGCCATTTTCACAATATTGATTCTTCCAACCCATGAGCATGGAATGTTCTTCCATTTGTTTGTATCCTCTTTTATTTCATTGAGCAGTGGTTTGTAGTTCTCCTTGAAGAGGTCCTTCACATCCCTTGTAAGTTGGACTCCTAGGTATTTTATTCTCTTTGAAGCAATTGTGAATGGGAGTTCACTCATGATTTGGCTCTCTGTTTGTCTGTTATTGGTGTATAAGAATGCTTGTGATTTTTGCACATTGATTTTGTATCCTGAGACTTTGCTGAAGTTGCTTATCAGCTTGAGGAGATTTTGGGCTGAGACAATGGGGTTTTCTAGATATACAATCATGTCATCTGCAAACAGGGACAATTTGACTTCCTCTTTTCCTAATTGAATACCGTTTATTTCCTTCACCTGCCTGATTGCCCTGGCCAGAACTTCCAACACTATGTTGAATAGGAGTGGTGAGAGAGGGCATCCCTGTCTTGTGCCAGTTTTCAAAAGGAATGCTTCCAGTTTTTGCCCATTCAGTATGATATTGGCTGTGGGTTTGTCATAGATAGCTCTTATTATTTTGAGATACGTCCCATCAATACCTAATTTATTGAGAGTTTTTAGCATGAATGGCTGTTGAATTTTGTCAAAGGCCTTTTCTGCATCTATTGAGATAATCATGTGGTTTTTGTCATTTGTTCTGTTTATATGCTGGATTATGTTTATTGATTTTTGTATGTTGAACTAGCCTTGCATCCCAGGGATGAAGCCCACTTGATCATGGTGGATAAGCTTTTTGATGTGCTGCTGGATTCGGTTTGCCAGTATTTTATTGAGGATTTTTGCATCGATGTTCATTAAGGATACTGGTCTAAAATTCTCTTTTTTTGTTGTGTCTCTGCCAGGCTTTGGTATCAGGATGATGCTGGCCTCATAAAATGAGTTAGGGAGGATTCCCTCTTTTTCTATTGATTGGAATAGTTTCAGAAGGAATGGTACCAGCTCCTCCTTGTACCTCTGGTAGAATTCGGCTGTGAATTCATCTGGTCCTGGACTTTTTTTGGTTGGTAAGCTATTAATTATTGCCTCAATTTCAGAGCCTGTTATTCGTCTATTCAGAGATTCAACTTCTTCCTGGTTTAGTCTTGGGAGGGCATATGTGTTGAGGAATTTATCCATGTCTTCTAGATTTTCTAGTTTATTTGTGTAGATGTGTTTGTAGTATTCTCTGATGGTAGTTTGTATTTCTGTGGGATCGGTGGTGATATCCTCTTTATCATTTTTTATTTCATCTATTTGATTCTTCTCTCTTTTCTTCTTTATTAGTCTTGCTAGTGGTCTATCAATTTTGTTGATCTTTTGAAAAAACCAGCTCCTGGATTCATCGATTTTTGAAGGGTTTTTTGTGTCTCTATCTCCTTCAGTTCTGCTCTGATTTTAGTTATTTCTTGCCTTCTGCTAGCTTTTGAATGTGTTTGCTCTTGCTTCTCTAGTTCTTTTAATTGTGATGTTAGGGTATCAATTTTAGATCTTTCCTGCTTTCTCTTGTGGGCATGTGCCACATTTTCTTAATCCAGTCTATCATTGATGGACATTTGGGTTAGTTCCAATCTTTAGTGCCACAATAGACATACATGTGCATGTGTCTTTATAGCAGCATGATTTATAATCTTTTGGGTATATACCCGGTAATGGGATGGCTGGGTCAGATGGTATTTCTAATTCTTTCTAAAAGGTTAATATAATAGACAAAGATGGACAGAAGCAGACAGAGAGAACACTCGAGGGGCTTTCAAAATATGCCAACAGCTAATTGATAGGAGGCTGCAGTGGGAATGGCAGCACAGCAAATGGAAAGTAACAGACATGAGAGATATTGTCAGAGAATACTTGGCAGAATATGGTGACCGATTGGATATGGGGTGAAGGAAAGGAAAGTCATTGTTTGGTTTCCTAACACTCTTTCTCACAACTTGATAAAAGTGCTGTTGGCTCCTACTTTCAGTTCAAATATTTTTGAATTAATTTTTGTACTTTGTTTACTTCCAAGTGTTTCACAATGCCTCCCGAGAAACTTAGACACCCTACAATCCTGAGAAAATTAGACACTAGCCTGTAGAAAAGCTGGATTCCATTCTAATCATTTAAAAAAGTATTTATAGCTCCCTAGTTAATATCTATAGTCTTTAAGCTACAGTCCAGCATATGGAGCAACTACAGAGTTTGTAATCAAGGAAGACAGAAGCAAATTTTATCTTAGGAGAAGAGATTCACAGGCCCATCTTCTCATTTTGTAAAGGATAAAACTCAGGTCCTCAGAGGGTTCCTGCATGGAGGGTTTGCAGTCTAAGTTTGCGCAGTACTCTTTCTTTGGCAAACCTCGTTTTTCACATCAGCATTTTCTTCCAAAGTTTCTAGGTTGACCTACTCTGATTAGGAGTGAAAATCTACAATGTGACTGGAGGGTGACAGTTTCCTTAACATATAGCATTGAACTTAGCCAAGGGGTATGATTAATGAGGTCCTGATTTCTACTAGAAACATGAAATAATGCATCATTTTTATGACAAATATTCTGTGGTTTTTATAGTCTTTCTGTTCAATGTGCTGGGGCCTCTTGTCACAAGATCTTTTAAAAATAATATCAGGGGGCATTCAAATGGAGTGACATAATGACTTATAAAATCTCCTTTGTGGGTCAGGCATGAAAACAAAAACACGTAAACCAAAATGTCTACTTCTGTGAAAATTGCTGTTTCAACTCAGTAATAAATAGGTACATAGTGAACAAGTAAACATTAAAAGAAAAACTTTGAATTCATATCCCTAACTTATATGATCCATCAGTTAATGTCATGTTAACAAAGCTCTGGGACATATCTTCAGGCCAAGGTAGACAAGACTGAGGCTGCTTCCACATGGTCAGCATTCAGCCAGGATATCTTAATCTAGCAGATTCTGTGGAGATGGAGGGAGTAAAGGGGTATGGATGGGTGAATGAAAAGCACCTGTTAGAATAAGAGGGGTAAAACTCAGATAATTTCTAGTGAGCACTGAATCCAGAATAATGTTAGATGGCCAAGGGATGATGATAGCAGCACCTCTGCTCATTGAGACCCAGAGTAAATCATCACAATGTGACACTGGGTTAGGCTGAAGGCCAGACTGCATATTTCAATGACCATCCCTCACACCCATTTATTTATTGTTACCAGCCGGTCTCTGAGCAACTTGAGCAACACTAGTTGTTACTGTTTTCCCATCTACAGTATCGATCATGCTGAACCAAAAGCTATGAAAAATAAAACAAAAATCCTTTCATACAGGTTATAGACTTCACTGGTCCTAAATTCTGAGAGAATAAACAAACAAACAAAAACCAAACCAAAACAAAACAAAAAAAACCCTCCATCAAGAGGAAGTTCCTGAAATGAAAAACTGGTTATAAAAAAAGAAAAAGAAAATGATATAGCATAGACAAAGGCATTAATTATTTTTTTGTTTGATTATCTGTAAAAAGTTTTTTTGTGGAGGAAGGAGTAACAACTGGGTCAGAGAGAGGCGATAAAGCCAGGAGGTTGCAGAGTGCAGTAGAAAGAGCCCTATGTGAAGCTGAGGGAACAGGAACTTCCAGTCTTGCTTTCCTGCTAACTGACTAGGAACTATGTGCAAGGTACTCCTTTGCTAGACAGCCAGAGGGAAAGATGAACCAAGCTTCTAAGGTCACTGCCAGCTCTGGCATTTCATGATTCTATGAGGTCCCATTCTTTTGCTGTCCGTTTTCAAAAGATCAAATCCTTCAAACATAGATATTTTGGTAGTACCTTCCCTGAGAAGGCACAAGTACATTTGTAACAATGATCTTGTCTTTATATAGATGTTTGGTCATGTCAGGACCTTTAATTGGAGGTTTGGGGTCTTTTTCTGTGCGATTAGAAACCAATAGAACTCACAATTTAGACTTTTTTACCCAAATTTATTTTCTCTATCTCTAAAATATACCCACCAATTTTAATAAAATTGTATTAATAAATATCAGGCCACCAGCAAGGAAAGGGAAAATCATAGAGAAGCAGAAGCATCAGCTCCCAGATTTTCTAGTAGAAAATACATAATGGAAAAGTACAAATTCCTCTTGCCTAAGCAAACATCTGTTTTACAGGTAGTAGGGCCGTGAAATGGTAAACAGGTTTAGCTATACTAACTTTTGCCCTAAGGGAAGGAGAAGCATATAAAGACTAGGGGGTCCAGCATCCAAATCTATGTGCAGAGAGTACCAATATCAAGCATAAGTCACACAAATGGGAGGAAGGACACACAAAGCCTTGTAGTTCTGATGGAACTCTCCTCATCATAACTGCCAACACTGCTTAAAATACTAATGGACACTGAGATTGAGGCATGGAGTCTCAGTTGGGCCCTCAGTGATTGACATGTTGCTTTTGTACACATGAAGAAAACCTGCCCTATGTACTCTTCTGGCAGGTAGTGTATGGGGAGGGGGAAGCCAAGGAGAAACAAGCTGGATAGAAAAGAGGTGCACACAATAGTTCCTCCTTGGGATATGTCTGAAAAAAGGAGTAAAAGGAGTGAACTGAAATTTCATTAAGCTTTGTGGCTAACTGCTCCCTCCCCACACTCTCAAGTACTTGCTAGGTTAGGTACGGATGAAGATGGGAGAGTCTGTCTAATGATAAACATATAGAAAAGGAGAAAAGCTATGAATTTTCTAATAAAATAGTATTATTTCCTAAATGAATCACAAAGCAAAGGAGGTAGATTTATTTCTGCATTTGGAATGGAGGATTCAAAGTCAAAAAGAAAAAAGTATTTTTTTCAGTTGATAAGTTATTTCACTTTTATATTCCTTTTTCTTCAACTTTCATTTTAAGTTCAGGTGTACATGTGACAGATATGCAGGCTTGTTACATATGTAAACATGTGCCATGGTGGTTTGCTACACAGGTCATCCCATCACCTAGGTATTAAGCCCAGCATCTGTTGCCTATTCTTCCTGATGCTCTCCCTCCCCCAATCCCCGACAGGCCCCAGTCTGGGTTGTTCCTCCCGGTGTGTCCATGTGTTCCTGTTCTCATCATTCACCTCCCACTTATAAGTGAGAACATGTGGTGTTTGGTTTTTTCTTCCTGCATTAGTTTGCTAAGGATAATGACTTCATGTTCCATCCATGTCCCAGCAAAGGACATGATCTTGTTTCCTTTTGTGGCTCATAGTATTCCATGGTGTATATGTACCATATTTTCTTTATCCAGTATATCATTGATGGACATTTGGTTTGATTCAATGTTTTTGCTATTATGAACAGTGCTGCAATGAATATGCATATGCATGTGTCTTTATAATAGAATGATTTATATTTCTTTGGGTCTGTACCTAGTAATGGGATTGCTGGGTCAAATGCTATTTCTGCCTCTTGGTCTTTGAGGAGTCACCACACTCTCTTCCACAATGGTTGAACTAATTTACACTTTCACCAACAGCATGAAAGCATTCCTTTCTTCTACAATCTCACCAGCATCTGTTGTTTTCTGACTTTTTAATAATTACTATTCTGACGTGTGAGATGGAATCTCATTGTGCTTTTGATTTGCATTTCTCTAATAATCAGTGATGTTAAGATTTTTTCATGCTTGTTGGCCGCATGTATGTCTTCTCTTGGGAAGGTCTGTTCAATTCATTTGCCTGCTTTTTAATTTTTTTTTCTTGTAAATTTGTTTAAGTTCCTTGTAGACTCTAGATATTAGACCTTTGTCAAATGGAGGGATGGCAAAAATTTTCTCCCATTCTGTAGGTGGTCTGTTCTTCCTCCGATGATATTTTCTTTTGCTTTACAGAAGTTCTTTAGTTTAATTAGATACCATTGGTCAATTTTTGCTTTTCTCACAATTACTTTCGGCATTTTCCTCACAAGATCTTTGCCCCTGCCTATGTCCTGAATGGCATTGCCTACATTTTCTTCTAGAGTTTGTAAAGTTTTGGGTTTTACATTTAAGTAATTAATCCATCTTGAGTTAATTTTTATTTAAGGTATAAGGAAGGAGTCTAGTTTCAATTTTCTGCATATGACTACCCATTTCTCCCAGCACCATTTATTAAATAGGGGATCTTTTCCCCATTTTTTTTCTCAGATTTGTCAAAGATCATATGGTTGTAAGTGTGAGGTCTTACTTCTGTGTTCTCTATTCTGTTCCATTGGTCTCTGTGTCTGTTCTTGTACCAGTAGTATGCTGTTTTGGTTTCTGTAGCCTTGTAGAATAGTGTGAAGACAGATTGATATCTACAGCTTTGTTCTTTCATCTTTAGATTAGATTAAGCTAATCTAAATAGCTTAGGATTTTCTTGGCTATTCTGGTTCTTTTTTGGTCCCATATGAATTTTAAAATAGTTTCTTCTACTTCTGTGAAGAACGTTCATGGTAGTTTAATAGGAATATCATAGAATCTATAAATATCTTTGGGAAGTATATCCATTTTCACAATATTGATTCTTCCTATCTATGAGCCTGGAATGTTTTTCGATTTTTTCATGTTCTCTCTGATTTTTTTGAGCAGTGATTTGCAGTTCTCCTTGAAGAGGTTTTTCACATCTCTTGTTCGCTGTATTCCTAGGTATTTTATTCTCTTTGTAGCAATCATGAATGTGAGTTCATTCATAATTTGGTTCTTTGCTTGCCTGTTAGTGTATAGGAATGCTAGTGATTTTTGCACATTGATTTTGTATACTGACACTTTGCTGAAGTTGCTTATCAGCTAAGAAGTTTTTGGCTGAGATGATGGAGTTTTCTGGTTATAGCATCATGTAACCTGCAAACAAAGATAATTTGACTTTCTGTCTTCCAATTTGAATACTCTTTATTTCTTTCTCTTGCCTGATTGCCCTGGCCAGAACTTTCAATATTATGTTGAATAGGAGTGGTGAGAGAGAGCATCTTTGTCTTTTCCCAGTTTTCAAGGGGAATGCTTCCAGCTTTTGCACATTCAGTATGATTTTGGCTGTGGGTTTGTCATATGAGGCTTGTATTATTTTGAGGTATGATCCTTCAATACCTAGTTTATTGAGAGTTTTATCATAAAGGGATGTTGAATTTTACTGAAGGCCTTTTCTGCATCTATTGAGAGAGTCATGTGGTTTTTGTCTTTAGTTCTGTTCATGTGATGAATCACATTTATTGATTCGCATATGTTGAATCAACCTTGCATCTCGGGATGAAGCCAACTTGGTTGTGGTGGATAAGCTTTTTGACATGCCGCTGGATTCGGTTTGCCAGTATTTTATTGAGAATTTTTGCATTGATGTTCATCGAGGATATTGGCCTGAACTTTTCGTTTTTTGTTGTTGTTGTATTGTATCTCTGCCAAATTTTGGTACCAGGATTATGCTGGCCTCATAGAATGAGTTAGGAAGGAGTCCCTCCTTTTCTTTTTTTTTTTTTTCTTAAATAGTTTCAGTAGAAATGATACCAGCTTTTCTTGGTACCTCTGTTAGAATTCAGCTGTGTATCCTCTCTGGTCCTGGGCCTTTTTTGGTTGGTATGCTGTTTATTACTGCCTCAATTTCAGAACTCATTTTTGGTACATTCAGGGATTCAATTTCCTCCTGTTTCACACTTCAAAGTGTGTATATGTTCAGAAATGTATCTGTTTCTTCTAGATTTTCTAGTTTATGTTCATGTAGTTGTTTATAGTATTCTCTGTTTGTTGTTTTTATTTATGTGGGTTCAGTTGTGATATCCCCCTTATCATTTTGATTGTGTTTATTTGATTCTTCTCTCTTTTCTTCTTTATTAGTCTAGCTAGCAGTTTATCTATTTTTTTCTCCTAGATTTGTTGAATTTTTGAATGGTTTATTATGTCTCTATCTCCTTGAGTTCACCTCTGATTCTGGTTATTTCTTGTCTTCTGGTAGACTTTGGGTGTGTTTGCTCTCAGTTCTATAGTTCTTTTAGTTGAGATGTTTGGTTGTTAACTTGAGATCTTTCTAGCTTTTTAATGTGGGCATTTAGTGCTATGAATTTCCCTCTTAACAACACTGCTTTATCTGCATCCCAGAGATTTTGGTACATTATCTCTTTGTTCTCATTAGTTTCAGATCACTTCTTGATTTCTGCCTTAATTTTATTATTTACCCAGGAGTCGTTCAGGAGCAGGTTGTTCAATTTCCATGCAGTTGTGAGGTTTTGAGTGAATTTCTTAATCTTGAGTTCTAATTTGATTGTGCTGTAATCTGAGAGACTGTTTATTATGATTTTAGTTCTCTTACATTTGCTGAGGAATCTTTTACTTCCAATTTTGTGATGAATTTTATAATAGGTGCTGTGTGGCAATGATAGTATATATTCTGTTGTTTTGGGGAGGAAGATTCTGTTTATATCTATCAGGTTTGCTTGATCCAGAGCTGAGTTCAGGTTCTTAATATCTTTTTTAATTTTCTCTCTTGATGATTTGTCTAATATAGCCAGTAGGGTGTTAGAGTCTCACACTATTTTTGTGTGGGAGTCTAAGTCTATTCATAGGTCCCTAAGACCTTACTTTATGAATCTGGGTGCCCCTGCATTGGGTGCATGTATATTTAGAATAGTTAGCTCCTCTTGTTGAATTGACTGTTTTAACATTATGTAATGCCTTAAACCAGAATATCAATCCCTGCTTTTTGTGTGTTTTCCATTTTCTTGGTAAATTTTCCTCCATTCCTTTATTTTGAGCTTATGTGTGTCTTTGCAAGTGAGACCAGTCTCTTGAAGACAGAATACCTATGAGTCTTGTCTCTTTATCTAGCTTCTCATTCTGTGTCTTTTAATCAGAGCATTTAGCCTATTTACATTTAAGGTTAGTATTGTTAGGTATGAATTTGATCCTGTCATCATGATGCTAGCTGGTTATTTTGCAGACTTCTTTATGTGGTTGCTTCATAGTATCACCAGTCTGTGTACTTCGGTGTGTTTTTGTAGTGGCTTGTAATGTTTTTCCTTTCCATATTTATTGCTTCCTTCAGGAGCTCTTGCAAGGCAAGCCTTGTGGTGACAAATTCCATTGGTATTTGCTTATCTGAAAAGGATTTTATTTCTCCTTTGCTTATGAAGCTTAGTTTGGCTGGATATGAAATTCTGGGTTTGGAATTCTTTTCTTAAAGAATGCTAAATACTGGCCACCAATCTCTTCTGCCTTGCAGGGTTTCCACTGAGAGGTCTGCTGTTAGTCTGATGGGCTTCCCTTTGTAGGTGACCTGGCCTTTCTCTTTGGCTGTGCTTACCATTTTTCATTTCATTCTGACCCTGAAGAATGTGATCCTTATGTGTCTTGGGATTGATCTTCTTGTGGAGTATCTTGCCGGGGTTCTCTGAACTTCCTGAATTTGAGTGTTGGCCTGTCTTTCTAGGTTGGGGGAGTTCTCCTGTATGATATCCTGAAGTATGTTTTCCAACTTGGTTCCATTCTTACTGTCTCTTTCAGGTACCCCAGTCAAGAATAGGTTCAGTCTATTTACATAATCCCATAGTTTTCAGAGGTTTTGTTCATCCCTTTTCATTCTTTTTTCTTCATTCTTGTCTATCTGTCTTACTTCAGAAAGATATTTTTCCAGTTCTGAGGTTCTTTCCTCTGCTTGGTCTATTCTGCTATTGATACTTGTGATTGCATTGTGACATTCTTGTTTTGTGTTTTTCAACTCCATCAGGTCTGTCATGTTCCCTTATAAATTGGCTATTGTGGCTACTAACTAGTGCCTATATTTTTTCTATTATGAGCCTTAGCTCCTTTGCATTGGGTTACAACATACTCCTTTAGCTTAGCAAAGTTTGTTATTACCCACACTCTGAAGTGTAATTATGTCAATTCAGCCATCTCTTCCTCAGCCAAATTCTGTGCCCTTGTTGAAGAGGTGTTGTGGTCATTTGGAAAAGAAAATGCACTCTGGCTTCTTGAGTTTTCAGCATTCTTGCGTTGATTTTTTTCTCATCTTTTTGGGCTTATCTACTTGCGATCTTTGAGGTTGCTGACCTTTGAATGTTTTTTGAGGGTTTTCTTTTTGTTGTTGATGTTGATGTTGTTGTTCCTTTCTGGCTTTTTGTTTTTGTTGTTGTTCATTTTTAATCAGCCAGGCCACTCTTCTGTAGGGCTGCTGCAGTTTGCTAGGGTCTGCTTCAGACCCTAGTTGCCTTCCTTTTTCCCATACCTGGAGGTATCACCAGTGAAGGCTGTGAAATAGCAAAGATAGCAGCCTTGTCCTTCCTCTGGCAATTCTGTCCCATGGGCGCACTGACTTGTGGACAGCCCAAACACACCTGTAGGAGGTGGCTGAAGACCACTTCTGGGAAGGCTCACCTAGTCGTGAGGAATGGAATCAAGGACCAGCACAAAGAAGCAGTCTGGCTGTCCTTTGGAAGAGCAAGTTCACTGAACTGGGCAGGACCTTGCCTTGTCTGGACTGTTTGTGCTCTCCAAAGCCATCAGGGTGGAATGGCCGAATCTACCAAACCACTGAGATGTGGCTGCCCTTCCTCCCAGGAGCTTCATCCCTGGGAGAGATCAGAGCTCTATCTGTAGAATCCTTGCTGGAGTGGCTGAAGCCCTCACAGGGAGGCCTCGCCCAGTGAGGATAAATATATCGGGGTAGAAACCAAACACCGCATGTTCTCACTCATAGGTGGGAATTGAACAATGAGAACTCATGGACACAGGAAGGGGAACATCCCATTCCGGGGACTGTTGTGGGGTGGGGGGAGGGGGGAGGGACAGCATTAGGAGATAAACCTAATGCTAAATGACGAGTTAATGGGTGCAGGAAATCAACATGGCACATGGATACATATGTAACAAACCTGCACATTGTACACATGTACCCTAAAACCTAAAGTATAATAATAAAAAAAATAAAATAAAATAAAAATATATATATATCGGGGTATGACCTCTTAAAGAAGTAGTTTGGCCACAATCTGGCAAGGCAGCTATGTTGTGCTGTGGGGGCCCCTCCTGGTCTGTATCACCTGTATTCTTCAAAATCTGCAGGCTGAAAGAACTAAGCCTACTGAACTACAGAGATGATGGCTGCCTCTCCCCTGAGAAACTCTGTCCAGACTCAGGCAGACTCTAGCCTGCTGCCATTGTCCAGCTGAAATTCCAAGATAGTGGTTCTCAATCTGCAAGGCACTGAGGAATTGGAGCTCACAGAACAATACCACTTGGCTCCCCAGACTCAGCCCCCTTCCTAGGGACATGCATGGAAGGATCTCTCACCTTGACGAACATCCTGGGGCTGGAATATGCAAAACTCTGTGTGTGCCTGGGGGACCACTCTGCTGAGACTCCACACAGCTCTGTGTATTGGACCCAAGGCCTGGGTGGTGTGGGCTCACAAGAGGATGATCCTTGAGTTGCAAAGAACTGTGGGAGAAGTGTGGTTTCCTGAGTGGGGTCACACAATCACTCACCGCTTCCCTTGGCTGGGGGTGGGGGTTCCCTTGGCTCTGTGTCATTCCTGGTTGGGCGATCGCCCCACCCTGCTTCTCTTCACTCTTCATGAGTCCAGTTGTTTGCCTAAGTCAGTCCCAATGTGAGAACCCAGGTATCTTAGTTGAAGGTGCTGAATTCACTCTCTCCTTTCATTCCTCTCTGTGAGTGCCAGGGACTGCAATTGCTTCGAATAGGCCATTTTGGCTCCTCCCTCTGGGACTAAGATGTTTTAATGGGAGAAAACTTAATGAAAGGAAAAGCCCCTTAATTTTTTGGTCGGTCTATCAAATAATATTCCACCAGGAAATTCTATTCATTTATTCTGAAGTTTTTAAGATCAATATAGTAGACCAAATCTGGCTAAACAGCATCATCAGGCTCATTGTTAGGCCTACTCTGATCAAAAAGATCAGTTCTATAATTCCTCACATCCTAGAATTGGATCCTTGTCTCATTTGCCTTTCCTTATTGGTACTCTAGTTCTTTAGATTTTGGAATATTGACATTTGACACAATAGAAGATGCAACATACAAAAAGACTAAGGGGCAGAGGCCCATTATTCAATAACCCAACTGAAATACAGATTGAACAATGTAAGTTATACAAGCAGCTAGTCTTCATGAACTGCTCCTGGGCCTCTCCAATGCTGACCTCTGACTCCTACTGCTTTACCCCTCAGACATTTTGCTTACATGTCCTAACTTCCCCTGTCTACTGTGGAGTCTTCCTAAATCCACTGTCCTGCCTCAGCAAGTTGGTCCATCTAAGAGAAAATTCTGAAAATACTACAAGAAAAAATATAAGGTACTCTTTCTTTGATTAATAGATATCACAATAGTAACCTATCACTCATCTTGTAACACCAGTTCTTACTCTGGTTACCAGTTGAATATCAGCCTGTGAAATGCCATGAAATTCACAGTGAAAGGATCGTATTTGCTTACAGAAAGAGCCTTTTAAACTGGACTCTGTATATGTTCTTGGCTTCTACTAGCAGGCCCTACTCATGTGCTTCTAAATTTTTGAACTTGTACAAAGATCCTAACTCAATATTAATATATTTAAATTTCTACTTAAAGAGATTGTTTCAGCTTTGACAATACCCATTTTGAATAAAAATGCTCTTATGCCAGGCTGGATAATCTGCTTTAGAGAAAGCATTCTGAATTCGTAGGAGCTTGGTCCTCACTTTGTGTTCCTTGTTACACAACCTGTTTGTTCCACTTTACTCCTCTTAGAGGTAAGGGAGGAGATTCCACATTAAGGTAATGAATTTGAGCCATGAGTAAGAGCAAAATTTTCTTTCCTGGGTTATGAAATTAAACAGAAGCAGAAGCTGTTACCAGTGTTACCTGCAGATAGTTAAGATGTTGCTACTTTAAGAAACACTCTTGGCCAGGAGCGCTGGCTCACTCCTGTAATCCCAACACTTTGGGAGGCCAGGGCAGGTGGATCACCTGAGGTTAGGAATTGGAGACCAGCCTGACCAACATGGAGAAACCCTGTCTCTACTAAAAATACAAAATTAGCCGGGTGTGGTTTCCCATGCCTGTAATCCCAGCTACTCGGGAGGCTGAGGCAGGAGAATCGCTCGGACATAGGAGGCAGAGGTTGCCATGAGCCGAGATCACGCCATTGCACTCCAGCCTGGGCAATAAGAGCGAAACTCCGTCTGAAAAAAAGAAAACAAAACAAAAGAAACACTCTTCATAGTTTCTGAATTTAAAGCTAAATTGAACATTTAGTGGTTTTTTTTTTTTTAATTTTGGCTGTGATTATTAAAGCATATCTTCTTCCAAGGGGGAAAAAAAAAAGAAAAACTTTGACCAAAATTTCTTGTTCTGAAAAGGCTTTTATAAAACAATTTAAGGAGAGGTAACCAAATGTTGGTAAATGGATACTAAAGTACAGTAGATAGAAAGGATATGCTCTAGTGTTCTATAGCCCTATAGGGTGCTACATCAATAATTTAATGTATATTTTCAAATAGCTAGAAGAGTGACTTTTCAGTATTCCCAAAAGACACTCACAAGGTAAATATTTCAGGTGATGAATGTTAATTTCCTTGGTATGATCATTATACATTGTATAAAATATTAAAATACTACTCTGAACCCCATAAATATGTGCAATTATTGTGTGTCAATTTAATAATAAAGCAATAAAAGCATAAAAGAATAATTTTCTTGTAATACTTAAAATATAAATCTTGATTTTAGATAATTTTGTCTATTAAATATCATAGTCAACTTGTGACTCAAAAAATTAAGAAAACAATACTTTAAAAAATGAACTGCTACAGTTGAATATGGAGGATTCATATCACTAACATTGTTGAAAATTAGGGCAAAAACTTGGTAATTTGTCACTTTGTTAACGATAAATCTAAAATAGTTTTAATTTTTTTTTCTGAAACCAAAACAACTGTATTTCTTCATTCATCCATCTGAATCTGTATTTCTTGTAGCAGTACTTGCAAGCAAGGAAGTGCCAAAAAGACCATGAATTGAAGAACCAAAGCTATTTTATATTATTTTAAACAAGCATTATTATAATGAAAGTGACTCATATACAAAATGTAAAACTCTAAAACTGAAGCCTAAAATAATAATTTCTGCAGTTTCTCTGCTTAAAATGTTCCAAAGTTGGCTGGGCAAAGTGGCTCACGCCTATAATCCCAGCACTTGGGGAGGCTGAGGTGGGCAGATCACGAGGTTCAGGAGTTCAAGACCAGCCTGAACAACATGGTGAAACCCCGTCTCTACTAAAAATACAAAAATTAGCCCTGGGTGATGGGACGCGCCTGTAATCCCAGCTACTAGGGAGGCTGAGGCAGGAGAATCCCTTGAACCCGGGAGGTGGAGGTTGCAGTGAGCTGAGATGATGCCACTGCACTCCAGCCTGGGTGACAGAGCAAGACTCTGTCTCAAAAAAAAAAAAAAAAAGTCTCAAAGTTGCAATGATTTACTCATATGACTTCATATAATTTCATTAGAGATAATGTTTCTATATTTTTTTCTTTTCCTTCTGCTTCTTTCTCCCCCCACTTTTTTTTTTTTTTTTTTTGGACAAGTCTTACTCTGTCACTCAGGCTGGAGTGCAGTGGCGCAATCTCTGCTCACTGCAGCCTCTGTCTCCTGGATTCCAGTGATTCTCCTATGTCAGCCTCCCAAGCAGCTGGGATTACAGGTGCCTGCCACCACATCTGGCTAATTTTTGTATTTTTAGTAGAGACAGAGTTTCACCGTGTTGGCCAGGCTGGTCTTGAACTCCTTACCTCAGGTGACCCACCTGCCTTGGCCTCCCAAAGTGTTGGGATTACAGGTGTGAGCCACTGTGCCCGGCCACCTTCTGCTTCTTTGTTCTTCTCTCCTTCTTCTTTCTCCTCTTCTTCCTGCTGCCAAGAACTATAGGTGGATTGTTAGTTGCCTCCCATATAGTTATTCTCTTCCTTCTTCCTGGTTACAAGAAACCCGATTTTGTTTACGTCACAAAACCTGGTATTTCCCCAGACCTAAGAATGACCTTTGAATAGGCTAAGCCAATCATGGGACTTTCATTTCCTTTGCCAGTAATTGATTTAAGAATGAACATATGGGCCAACAAGACACCAAGGAAAGTCTGCTGAGAAACTTCTGAGAAAGACTCCAAAGTTTGTGCTTATAACAGTTACTCTAGACTATCTCAAAGATTAAGACAGAGATAAGGAACACTAACTGGGTCCTCATTCCAAGATATAATTGGTTATATTCTTCATTAATCCAGCAAGGCTGAAGTTGTCTCTATTTACTCAAAACAAGGAACAATGTCTTGACCACTGGGGCTATGTGTAGCTATGTTGTAACTAAAAATAAAGTGTAAAAGTGTTCCTATTTCTCCACATCCTTGCCAGCACCTGTTGTTTCCTGACATTTTAATGATCGCCATTCTAACTGGTGTGAGATGGTATCTCATTGTGGTTTTGATTTGCATTTCTCTGATGGCCAGTGATGATGAGCATTTTTGCATGTGTCCTTTGGCTGCATAAATGTCTTCTTTTGACAAGTGTCTGTTCATATCTTTCACCCACTTGTTGACGGGGTTGTTTTTTTCTTGTAAATGTGTTTGAGTTCTTTGGAGATTCTGGATATTAGCCCTTTGTCAGATGAGGAGATTGCGAAATTTTCTCCCATTCTGTAGGTTGCCTGTTCACTCTGATGGTAGTTTCTTTTGCTGTGCAGAAGCTCTTTAGTTTAATTCAATCCCATTTGTCAAATTTGGTTTTTGTTGCCATTGCTTTTGGTGTTTTAGACATGAAGTCCTTGCCCATGCCTATGTCCTGAATGGTATTGCCCAGGTTTTCTTCTAGGGTTTTTATGGTTTTAGGTCTACCATTTAAGTCTTTAATCCAACTTGAATTAATTTTTGTGTAAGGTGTAAGGAAGGGATCCAGTTTCAGCTTTCTACATATGCCTAGCCAGTTTTCCCAGCACCATATATTAAATAGGGAATCATTTCCCCATTGCCTGTTTTTGTCAGGTTTGTCAAAGATCAGATAGTTGTAGATATGTGGCATTATTTCTGAGGGCTCTGTTCTGTTACATTGGTCTATATCTCTGTTTTGGTACCAGTACCATGCTGTTTTGGTTACTGTAGCCTTGTAGTATACTTTGAAGTCAGGTAGCATGATGCCTCCAGCTTTGTTCTTTTGGCTTAGGATTGACTTGGCAATGCGGGCTCTTTTTTGGTTCCATATGAACTTTAAAGTAGTTTTTTCTAGTTCTTTGAGGAAAGTCATTGGTAGCTTGATGGGGATGGCATTGAATCTATAAATTACCTTGGACAGTATGGCCATTTTCACAATATTGATTCTTCCAACCCATGAGCATGGAATGTTCTTCCATTTGTATCCTCTTTTATTTCATTGAGCAGTGGTTTGTAGTTCTCCTTGAAGAGGTCCTTCACATCACTTGTAAGTTGGATTCCTAGGTATTTTATTCTCTTTGAAGCAATTGTGAATGGGAGCTCACTCATGATTTGGCTCTCTGTTTGTCTGTTATTGGTGTATAAGAATGCTTGTGATTTTTGCACATTGATTTTGTATCCTGAGACTTTGCTGAAGTTGCTTATCAGTTTAAGGAGATTTCGGGCTGAGACAATGGGGTTTTCTAGATATACAATCATGTAATCTGCAAACAGGGACAATTTGACTTCCTCTTTTCCTAATTGAATACCCTTTATTTCCTTCTCCTGCCTGACTGCCCTGGCCAGAACTTCCAACACTATGTTGAATAGGAGTGGTGAGAGAGGGCATCCCTGTCTTGTGCCAGTTTTCAAAGGGAATGCTTCCAGTTCATCAGGGATATTGGTCTAAAATTCTCTTTTTTTGTTACACTGTTGGTGTGACTGTAAACTAGTTCAACCATTGTGGAAGTCAGTGTGGCGATTCCTCAGGGATCTAGAACTAGAAATACCATTTGACCCAGCATCCCATTACTGGTTATATACCCAAAGGATTATAAATCATGCTGCTATAAAGACACATGCACACGTATGTTTATTGCAGCACGATTCACAATAGCAAAAACTTGGAACCAACCCAAATGTCCAACAATGATAGACTGGATTAAGAAAATGTGGCACATATACACCATGGAATACTATGCAGCCATAAAAAAGGATGAGTTCATGTCCTTTGTAGGGACATGGATGAAGCTGGAAACCATCATTCTCAGCAAACTATCACAAGGACAGAAAACCAAACACCACATGTTCTCACTCATAGGTGGGAATTGAACAATGAGAACACTTGGACACAGGAAGGGGAACATCACACACCGGGGCCTGTTGTGGGTTGGGGGGAGGGGGGAGGGATAGCAGTAGGAGATATACCTAATGTTAAATGATGAGTTAATGGGTTCAGCACACCAACATGGCACATGTATACATATGTAACAAACCTGCACATTGTGCACATGTACCCTAAAACTTAAAATATAATTAAAAAAATAAAGAAAGGTCCTCATGACTATATATGGGATCTCTCTTACAAACTCATGGTCTACTTTGGAAAATTTCATGGTGTTGGTATTGGTTTACATGAAATACCTTAGTGAGATGGAGGCCTCAAATTGCAAGCACTATAAGGTCACACTATCAGACTGTTACTTATAATATATGATACTGGTATTGAAAGGCAAAGGACACCTGTTATATACTGAGGCAGCATGGTGTGGTGTATGGAAAACCAAATTTAGAGTTAAGAGACCTACGTTCTGGCCAAGCCCTGCTACCTCCCAAGGTGTGTGACTGGGCAAGTCTTAACCCCTTAGAATCTCAGTTTCTTCATCTGTCAATAGGAGTTGAGAACTCTACTCAGATGAATATAGAGGCTTTATGCGATCAAATTAAATAAGGAGTGTAAAACTAATGCCATTCTATGTAGACTGAACAAATAATTCTACTGCAGAAGACTTTAAACATCTTTAGGGTAGATGGTATCCTTCATATTTCTGTATGTTCTACATAGCAGAGAGTTGGGCACATAAAAAAAGCTCAATGGAGATGTGTTGATTGGTGAATTAAAATAATGAAATAGCATAAGCAGAATAGTCTTCTCCTTAATTTTCCATTTGTTTTTCTCCTTGTTTCTTCCCAGAGATAAACAATTGCTAATGACTAATGGGTTCAATTCAATTCGAAAATTACATTGAGTCTCCTCTTTGTAACAGACAATGGTCTAAGCACTGCCAAGGATGCAAAAGTGAGTTAGACAGGGGCTAAAAAAAATAGTTTACCAGAATTGACTTATTTCATTGTAGGTATTTTCCTCCTTAATCTCCTAAAATAGTGAGTTATAATGAGAGATTTTTTTAATGTGAAACGTCTTTGCATTCCTGGGATAAACCCTATTGGTTCATCCTATAGTTACACATTTACTGTTGGTTTTATTTAGTTAATATTTTACTTAGGGTGTTGTATTTACTTTTATAAAGCATGGATGTAAAACTTGCTTTTCCTGTATTTCCGTTTGTTTTTGTAATAAAAATTTCTCTAAACATTAAGAAAAGACAGGGGCTGATAGAGGTAAGGGATTAATATATATAGAATTGATTATAGAAAAATGCATTATTTAAAATAGTATCAACAAACAAACCTACTTCATTATTTCTTGGCAAAAGTGAGTTCCAGAATCTCTGCAGTCACTGCAAAAGCATGGAACCTCAATTTGTCTCTTAGAAATGGTTCTGCAGACACATTGACCAATAGAACAGAATAGAGAATCTAAAAATAGGACTACATACCTACAGTCATCTCATATTTGACAAACGTGACAAGAACAAGCAATGGGGAAGAGGATTCCCTATTTAATAAATGGTGCTGGGAGAACTGGCTTAGCCATATGCAGAAAACTTAAACTGGGCTTCTTCCTTACACCATATACAAAATCAGCTCCAGATGGATTAAATACTTAAATGCAAAACCCAAAACTATAAAAACCCTAGAAGAAAACCTAGGCAATGCCATTCAGGACATAGGAATGGGCAAAGATTTCATGACGAAAATGCTAAAATGAAGTGCAACAAAATTTAACTAAAAATCTGCAAAGCAAAAGAAACTATCATCAGAGTGAACAGACAACCTACAGAATGGGCGAAACCTTTTGCAATATATTTATCTGACCAACATCTAACATCCAGAGTCTACAAGGAACTTAAACAAATTTACAAGAACAAAACAAACAATCCCATTAAAAGTGGGAAAATGATGTGAACAGACACTTCTCAAAAGAAGACATACATGTAGCCAGCAAATACATGAAAAAAAGCTCAACATCACTGATCATTAGAGAAATACAAATCAAAACCACAATGAGATACCATCTCATGCCAATCAGAATGGCTATCATTAAAACGTTAAGAAACAACAGATACTGGCGAGGTTGTGGAGGAAAAGGAACACTTTCACGCTATTGATGGGAGTGTAAATTAGTTCAACCATTGTGGAAGACACTGTGATGATTCCTCAAAGACCTAGAGGCAGAAATACTATTTGACCCAGCAATCCCATTACTGGGTATATTCCCAAAGGAATATAAATCATTCTGTTATAAAGATACATGTATGCATATGTTCATTGCAGCACTATTCACAATAGCAAAGACGTGGAATCAACCCAAATGACCATCAATGATAGACTGGATAAAGAAAATGTGGTACATATATACCATGAGATACTATGCAGCTATAAAAAGGAGCAAGGTCATAACATTTGCAGGGACATGGATGGAGATGGAGTGTATTATCCTTAGCAAACTAATGCAGGAACAGAAAAACAAACACGGCATGTTCTCACTTCTAAGTGGGAGATAAATAATAAGAACACATGGACACACTGTGGGAGGACAACACACATTGGGGCCTGTTGGAGGGTAGGGTGTTGGAGGAGTGAAAGGATCAGAAAAAATAGCTAATGGATGCTCAGCTTAATACCTGGGTAGTGGGAAGTGCAGCAAACCACCATGGCTCATGTTTACCTATGTAACACACCTACACATGTACCCCTAAACTTAAAAGTTGGAAATTTAAAAAAATGATTCTGTCCATTTTTCATCAGGAAAGCAAGTCAAAACTGCAAACTCCACAGACACTCTCACACATACAAAACACAAAAATGAAGATGATACTAGTAAGGACTAAGAACAGTATAAATTTTTTTTTACTTTAAAGTGCAGTGTATAATGGGAAGAACTTTACTATCCCATGCTATATACCTTCAATACAAAGTACAATAGATATGCCTTGGAGGGTTCCAGTTAAAATTTCTTTGGATGCTCGATATGGTGATGTGATTTAGAGAAACTGGACTCAAGAGAATATGCTCATTAAAACACACACACAAACACACACACAGAAAAAGAGAAAGAGAGAGAAAGATTGAAAGAGAGAGAGAGAGACGGAGAGAGAAAAAATCGTGTGCATAGTTGATTTGGTGGAAGAATTTTTTGGTTTCTTTGAATTTCCAACATGGACATATAAACAATTATAGATAACTTTATTTTGAGTTGTTGAGGAGATATTTTTAGTGCATTTGCGATGCAGATTTAGAATTCTAATGATTTTCTTGTAGAGGTGTCTTTGGAAAATATTGCTGTATAGGTGGCATAATCATACTTCTCCACAATCTCAGCACATTCATCATAATATTTGTCAAATACCCTTGTTAATTAGTCATTATATCCTTTTCCTAGTTTCTTCACAATTTCACAGAATGTATTTTTCTTCAAAGTGAATTGATTTCCTGGGTCATTCCTAAGTATACATAAATTTTTCTTATGTATGTAAGCCTCCTTTTTCTTCAGTAGAAACACCAGGCATTAACTGAGAATAGATTTATTGTCAAGTTTTTCATAAATTAACTACCAGGTAAGATTCCAATGCCACATAACTAAAAGTTTCAACACAAAAAGAGTGTCAAAAGGGAAGCTGAATGAGGGTACACCAGCATGAGATGCCTAATAGCTACCTTGCAAGGTTTACAGGAGTGCAGAAGTAAGCCTTTAGCAGTCCAAGTAAAGAGGTCTTATTAAAGCTTAAAGATCAAGGAGTAACATGTCAGTGGGGGAGGAAAAAATTCTCCTTATTTGGAAAAATTGTTGGCATTTGTGCCATTACTTATTTCCATTGATAGATGCTATTATTATTATTCTAATCTACTCTATTTAGTAGAATCATTTAAATTATAAATCTTCATGCCAAATGTGAGGAAGGGAGGCATTTGCTCAGTGTTAGTTGCAACATAAACAGAACATGGGAGAAGACACTCCTTTCTTCCCAAGCTGTGTGGACAATAGTTTTTTGTAGAATTCTTCTCACTAAGGCAGAGACATTAAAATTAAGCTGCTACTCATCTGACAAAGGGCTAATATCCAGAATCTACAATGAACTCAAACAAATTTATAAGAAAAAAACAAACAACCCCATCAAAAAGTGGGCAAAGGACATGAACAGACACTTCTCAAAAGAAGACATTTATGCAGCCAAAAAACACATGAAAAAATGCTCATCATCACTGGCCATCAGAGAAATGCGAATCAAAACCACAGTGAGATACCATCTCACACCAGTTAGAATGGCCATCATTAAAAAGTCAGGAAACAACAGGTGCTGGAGAGGACGTGGAGAAATAGGAACACTTTTACACTGTTGGTGGGACTGTAAACTAGTTCAACCATTGTGGAAGTCAGTGTGGCGATTCCTCAGGGATCTAGAACTAGAAATACCATTTGACCCAGCCATCCCATTACTGGGTATATACCCAAAGGACTATAAATCATGCTGCTATAAAGACACGTGCACACGTATGTTTATTGTGGCACTATTCACAATAGCAAAGACTTGGAACCAACCCAAATGTCCAACGATGATAGACTGGATTAAGAAAATGTGGCACATATACACCATGGAATACTATGCAGCCATAAAAAATGATGAGTTCATGTCCTTTGTAGGGACATGGATGAAACTGGAAAATATCATTCTCAGTAAACTGTCACAAGGACAAAAAACCAAACACTACATGTTCTCACTCATAGGTGGGAATTGAACAATGAGAACTCATGGACACAGGAAGGGGAACATCACACTCCGGGGACTGTTGTGGGGTGGGGGGAGGGGGGAGGGATAGCATTAGGAGATATACCTAATGCTAAATGACGAGTTAATGGGTGCAGCAAAACAACATGGCACATGGATACATATGTAACAAACCTGTACATTGTGCACATGTACCCTAAAACCTAAAGTATAATAAAAAAATAAATAAATAAAATAAAATAAAGCCACTAAAACAAAAGTTAAAATTCTGACAGGATAATTCCCTTAACTTGAAAATCAGAAAGTATAACTGATGTATTGATGAAAAACAGAGCAAAGGCTGTCACATACTACAGTGTTCCTTTATGCAAGACCTCCCTTTTTGCACTAGCACAGAAACTGGCAACCACACTGAGGTATAAACAGTACCTTTTGTGGACCTTGAGTTTGAAATGGGGGATTCTCAAGCAGGGTTTTCCAATCATGATCTGATGTAATTTTTGGGGAATAATAAGAAGAAGTCAAGTATGTGCCATTGACCTGACTATAAATTTAGAGCATTCCTCTGTTGTGTATGCCTTTCTGGCTTCTCTATTATCAAGATGCCATCATACTTTAGAATAGTTGGAGGCTTTGGGATATGAATACATTGTAGTTAGTGTCAAGTAAAAAATAACAAAATTAAAATAAAAAACAAAACTGCAAAACAAGAACAGTCAAGGTAAATTCTGTAGCATAAAACAACTTTGGATTTTATGTTCTTTAAGACTAAACTAGGAACCACAAACAAAACCAAACATGAAAGTAAAAAGAATATTTGGTTTAACAATCATGTATAAAAAATGCAAGTGCCTGTGCTTTTATTGAATGGGAACCTAACTCTGAAGCTGTCACAAAGACAGCTTACTATCACTTGGTGCTATAGTATGGAGCAACTGAACCAACTGGGTATTCGCAAAAGCATTACTGGCACTAGATTTGAGTTTCTCACTTGCATTTCTCAGAACTAGAGTTCTCATAAGACCTTTCAGATACCAATCCACAATGCTATTTTAAAAGTCCCTAAAGATAGTCTAAGATGAGATTAGAAATTTTACACAATTTAGAAAGGTGCATTGAAAGTGCAAACATTTTTATCAGATGTCCTTAGTTGTTCTATGTGGCAAAAAAGCAAAGTGATTTTTATAAATCAGGGTGGCACACAACTTCTCAACCTCGAATATATAACCACATCATTGTGATGGGATGATGGAATCTTTTCTCATATTTAAGAAAATGTTGCATCCTCCTATTATCATAGCTCACTCAGTCTACAGAGAAAACGTTAAATGGACTGGAGAAACAATAATCTATTCCAGAAAGCAAATGCCTTCTATTACTTTCACTGGGGAGCACTAGCTCTGCTCCCAGGATCGAGCTATGTGTACAGGGAAAGAGTGGACCTGGAAAATAGCCTGGCTCTTGAAAGATCTAAACCAAACTTTTGGAATTATACCCAGAAACAGATGGCTGGCCAGCTCTCTGTGTAGCTGCTTCATTGTTGACAGAAGCAACTGGAGAACTCAGGAGAAATATGCTTTAGGATCAGTAGCCTATAGTCAAGGGTAGGCTGGGAAAGTCTTAAGAAGGTTTCAAACGTTGTTAGTCTTGAATAAAATTCTAAGCAGGAATTTCTGTTTGCAATATGGGGAGGAGATTCATGCTTCATTGCCCTAGAGAATATTCTGATTATTTTCTCCTGCTTGAAAACCAGCTCTCTTCTTGATTTTCCCATTTCTTTTTGTGGCAGTAAGACAATGTAGTGGCTAAGAATATAAACACTGACTACCTGGGTTAGAATTTGACCTTAAGCAAGTTATTTAACTTCTTGGAAATTCAGTGTCTCTATCAATGCAATGTAGTATATAATAACACTTCACAGAGTTGTGGTAAAGATTAAATGACATAATCAATTTAAAGGGCTTAGTGCAGAAATCTGGCATTTACTGTGTTCAACAAATGTTTCGTATTAAGGGCACCACCATTTTCCCAGTCTGGAATTCCCATTCATTCAAAACAAAATCTTTTTTTTTCTAATGTTTCTCCTTCATATGATTTATTCCAGCAAAAGGCCTTGTAAAGAATGGCTCCTAGACTCCTTTGGAAGTTGCTCTTTTGTTTTCAGTGTTTCAATTATCAATATAGTTCACCACCTGTCACCAGGAATATAGACGAGCACCCCCCACTGGTTTCCCAATACATTTGCTGTCAGATTAATCTTCCTAAATAGAGTGCGGTGTGTGAAGCCATTGCAAATGTGCTAGTCATTTAAATATTCCTAGTAGCATTGGCTGTGGGTGGACCTATTCTGCTGGTTTGTAGAATTGTTATATCCTACTCCACAGCATAAGCCCAGTGTTCCCACTACAAAAACTGGAGAACCCACGACAAGTACATCATTGCCATTGGTATAGTAATGATGCGCTCTGTAAGGACAAGAGTGTATCTGCTTTGCTCACCACTGTATTCTTATGCCAATCACAGCACAAGGCACATAGTAGATCCTCAGTAAATATTTGATTAATGAATACATGAGTTAATGGGTGAAATAGTATTATAGACACCCTTATTGGTTTAGCTTTGTGTGATTGCATTTGTGGTAATTTCAGAAGATCATTCAAAGAAAGTTGACATCATTGCTTGGCATTCAATTACATGCCATGTTCCATTCAGACCAACTTATGATAATTTAGTCATCATTTGGCATGTGAGAACAGGGAAGTCATTTATAAACTTGAATGGTATGCATTCAGATGTAGTTAACAATGTGAGCTAGAATCAGCATAGCAGCCAGATCCCCATTTTCCAAAGACAAGAAAGTGAGAGAAATTGATTCTAGAAAAAAAGAAGTTGTTACTGGGAAGGAGAGAATACAAGAAACAGCCTAGCCGAGAATCATTTTTTTTTTAGTAGACGGAAGTGTGTTCATTATTGATTTCAACCCTAGGAGCAAGTGGCAGCTTATATTTTGCAATTCAAAAAATATTCAGGAACTATTTAACCTTCCTGGAATGGATACAAACAATGGGTGTTGTTGCTATTCTATGATCCTAACACAAGTATTCTTTTATATGTTGAGAAGGAAACTGTGGTATCTGCCAATGTGAGACCGTGCCTGCATCACATATGTCCAACAGTAGCAAAGACCCATACCTAAAAGAGGATGCGGTGTTAACAAATAGGAGAAGGCCAAATTCTTCAAAATCCAAAAGAGAAGTTAGATGTCAATTTATGTGACTATTCTTAGAAGTTTAACCTTTTCCAGTAAGGCCTATATTCAGGTACTGTGGGATCTTAAGCAGTTCTAGAATGTTAAGAATGGTTGAAGGGTAAATAATAATAAGAAGAATTCTTATAAGCTTGAAACATGCATATGTTACATAATAAAATAACAATCCCAGGATAACAAAACATTTCAATCCTTATCCTTTTCATAATAATTTAAACGGTATTTCCTCTTGCATTATACCAAATAATCCTCACAGCAACAGGACACAAATGAAGAAACTGACACCTGAGAAGATGAAGTGACTTGCTCAATATTATGTACCCAGGAATTGATCACATACTCCCTTGGTCGTTATCATAATTTTGGTCTATTCATCTGAAAAAATGAAAATAATCCCTGCTCTTTCTGCCTGACCGCATTTCAGGAAAGATATACTAAGATAATATATCACAATCCCGCCCAGAACCTTGGACTTACTAAGTAAATGTGTAAGAGCAACCATGAGTGTGGCTCACAGGGCCAGACTAGCACAGACCATAGTGGAGATGTCACAAAGGCGATTGCAAGCAGAAGGCAACTGTAAAGAGAAACATTCTAGGAAGGTGAGAGTTCCTCAGCTTACACTAAAGGTTGCTTGATAAATATTGAATTATAATGGTCAATCTTGAGCAATAATAAGTAAAAGAACATAGGATGTCAATATTTCTAAGCAAACTCAAACATCCTGCTTTTTAAGATTCTGGCCCTAAGTAAGGCACAGGCTCCCCACTGTTCCCCTCCATCCACCTTCACATCGGTGGCCTATCCAAGAAAATGAATGCTGTCTTCACAGAGGTCCCACAGTGGAAACAGGCGACAAGCTTCTGAGTCAAGGAAACATCAGTGGGAAAAACGCCAAGTTGGAATTTTTCGGATGAAGGGGTGGCGACTCAACATATTTAAGTCTGTTTCTTAGGTAGATGAGTAGATGGTAAATTCTGTAGCAAAAGCTGTTTCTTTGTTTTGTTTTGTTTTGTTTGATGCTGTTGTTTTGGTAAGTGCTACTGTCTTCACACAACAGAACTTTCTCCTGTCTTCTGCAGCGGGACTATTTATAAACTGTGTACCAGTGCTACCCCAGTCACCAACCTCCAAAGCCTGAATTGTACTTGGTAAGGTTCTCTATCAGTATCACTAACCTGGAAAAACTGACTGTGAAGAAACAGCTTGATTATACTGGCTGCACGTGTAAATGTTCCAAGAATAATTTCTAACTCAACCCCTTTGAAGTTGTTTTTTCCTCCATTAGATCGGTATTAGCATCTGGCTAAATTTTGTATCCTCCACCTCCACCTCCACCTTCCTGAACACATAAGTACTTATACACACACACACATACACACACACGCGTTTATTTTTTTCCCTGCAGGTTTCACAGCTGGTGGCTGAACAGAAACAGTCTCTGGGTTGAGACTTCACACTGGTTTCCCTGACCTGGAAGAGTGAAAAATCTAGATTATTTCAGGAATTTATTATAAGCTTTCCACCCTTCTCTGTCTCGTCATGTCTTATCTACAAAATGGGGTGTTGGGGAGGCAGGAGCCCTATCTTTCTGATCTAGCATCGCCTTAGGTTGAGATATTAAAATTGCAAAACACAAGCAAGCAAATAAAAAAAAAATAACAATTTGTTGAAAGAATGAACTGAGTAACTATAAACAGGCTTCTAGGTGTTCTTTAAAAGAAAGATATTATTATCAAGGAACAGAACCTTTGTAGAACGGCGCTTTGGGGGCCTGGGTGGGTCCAGAACTAAGGAAGTTTGAGTTACTGCCAAGCTACAGTCCCAGGCCCTGCGGGGAGTCAGGTCCAAGTTTGAGAAAACAGTCAGAGTCAGGGGCTATTGTCGCCTGGACAGAGGCAGAAAGACACGACACAGCAGGCTTCCTTCCTGTCTTGCTCTTATCTGAAGTTGCAGAGAGTGGGTGGGAGTGTGCCTGAGGTGCAGGTGAGGCACGTTTAGCCTGAGCCGGCCAAAGTCTCCACTTTCCCTCCTCTTCCCCCAGTGGCAAATCCGCCCCACCTCGCAAACCCCCAACTCAGGCACTTGGGCCCCTTTTGGGCCCCCTCTCGCTCCTCCCTTTAGGCACCTCCCTGGGCCCGCCCACGGTCTCCCCCCAGTTTGGGACTGCGTCATAAGTATCCCAGACCTCGGCTTGCAGTAGTGTTAGACTGAAGATAAAGTAAGTGCTGTTTGGGCTAGCACGATCTCCTCTTGCAGTCTGCAGCCCAGGACGCTGATTCCAGCAGCGCCTTACCGCGCAGCCCGAAGATTCACTATGGTGAAAATCGCCTTCAATACCCCCACCGCCGTGCAAAAGGAGGAGGCGCGGCAAGACGTGGAGGCCCTCCTGAGCCGCACGGTCAGAACTCAGATACTGACCGGCAAGGTAGCTGTCCCAGGGCGGGGTGGGGGCGGGGTGGGCGAAAGAAAGAGGGCTGGTAGCAGAGGAGAAAATGAAGCTTCCCTGGGAGGACCCCTCTTGCTCCTCTTACGCTGTCTCCGGGGTTTACCCGGTCGCTTCGGTTCTGTCTCCTCGCAGTACCTTCTGCTTACCGCACCCTCTGTCACTCTGCATTCCCGCGTGTCGTGCCATTCCCGTTCTGTCTGTTCCAGCCCACACCAGCTATCCTGGAGGGAGGTTAGAGAGAGTTTGAGGAGATGCCCTGGGACTCGTTGTCATTGTCTCTTGGGTAACGTGTAGGGACCCGGGGATCAAGGAGGGGCATGTCGCCCAGTCCCCACCTCCAGGGACGCGCATAGTCTCCCCAGGGACAGAGGGGACACAAGGAGGTGAGCAAGACCAGGAGATTTAACATTTCTTTCTTTCCTTTTGGTGTGGATGAAGTTCTAAGACTAAATCTTTCTACGATCTCTGAGTGTTCGTGGAGGTGGGGTGAGGAGCAAAGGGCACTTTTAACTCCAAGCAGTATGGGTTGGGGCAAGTGGTCTGCTTGAGCACGGGAGTATTTTCAGTTTCTCCCTGGTCATCTCTCTGGTGGCTTTAAACATTAGATAAAGAAGCTGTCAAAATTGAGGTGGATCTTAGTGCCAGTTCTGGGTGTTCACTGTGCCCTTTTACTGCAAGAGCGTTGTATATTTTTAGAGTGGTATTTCCTAAAGAAAACACTCTTCTCTTTTAAAAATAAATCTGGGGATACTCTTCAATTATTTTTAATTTTTTTTTCTTGTTGAGCAACATCCCCTTCCCTCTATTTAGAGATCTGAAGCAGGTCCAGTGTTGTAATTTAAACTACTAGCTTTGACAGGAACTGCGGAAGCTCTTCCCCAAAATGTTATCCATTTTTTTATTTAGTCCTATTTCTACTTCTTTTAAACACCTACTATGTTTTCAGGGTTCGTATACTACTCCTCAGTATAATCTCAATTTTAAAGGGCAATAGTATTTTCTTCGTGTTCTATGAAATCCGGAAAGTGTTGGCGCTTGCAGATCTGTCCTAATTTGTCTTGTTCTCTATATAGTTTTAACTTTTGTGTTCAAAGTGGAGATATAAAAAGTCCTTTGAGTTAAATGAGAATCCATGTAGTAAAAGTTGATTGTACACACAATTTGAAATGTTAATGTGCTTATCCAGCTTTTTATTATGGAAACTTTCAATATTAAATCCTGCAATAAAACTAGCTTTTGTGTATTATACATTTTAGAGCTCAAAAGTAACACCCTCTTGCATTGTTGAGGTTTTGATTAAATGACAGAGGTCAAATATGTAATTGTTCTCCTGCTTAGTTTGTAGGTTAAACATGGTCAGATTTTTTGGGAGGTCTAATTAGAGGCCAGTAGTTAAATATAGCCACACAGTAATCCTTTTTTTTTTCCCCACCGCCAAGCATTTCATGACTTGTAGATAGAATTCAGTTAATATGCAAGCAATACTTCTGCCAAGACTGTGGTGAGATGAGGAATAAGCAAAACTGAGCATTTGCACTTTGATTATACTTTGCTGTTAGGTTTTGGAGAAAACTTAACAGGATCCTTACCTGGCCACTATAGGACACCGATAATAATACTTGACATATTGTATTGTAATACATTGATCAGCTAGCTCATTAGAGGTTAAGCATGACAAATATGATGTCAGACATAGTGTACAATCACTTCAAAAGAGTTCCAAGAGAAATTAGCTATGGTAATTGATGGCTCACACCAACCTAAAGTCCAATAAATGTAAATGAAAACAAAAAATCCTGATTTCTAGGATGTAATATCTTATGAAATTGAAATTCTAATACTTAGGCCTTGCTTAATAAACTTTCCGAATTATTGAAAGAATAAATGAAATTACAGTGCAAACTGTTCTTCTCATGTCTCAGTAGCAAGAAAAAATAAATTTATTTCTCTCAGAATTTCGAATTAAGCTATTATGTGACTTATGAGCAAGTTGTTTTATCTTTATGAAACTCATTTTAATCATCTAAAATACAATTTTAAGTCTCCAGTTCTAGATTATTGTACAGTAATTCCACATCAAAATTTATAGTTCTATCTTTGTAGTGCTAATCTTAGTTTTTTTTTTTAATAAAAATAATTAAAAGTTCCTGAAAATTACTGGGACACAGAAAAGCCTTCAAGGTTTATAGAGTACTAATTAATGGAGGGTTTGGACTTAAATAAATTTAGTTAAGAACATGGGAATCTCAAATTTCTATGACCTTCAAAGAAAAATATTTTTGGAAAAATAAACGTTTATCAAATGATTGTCTGTCCTTTCATCTTCTGCATTAACTTGAAATCTATGCATTTATTTTCACCAAATGAATTTAAGGTTAGTTAGCTCTGATAAACATTACAGTAGTTGTCCTGAAAAAGAGCTGATGACCTAAAAGACTAAAACAATTTGATTTATATACACATTTGAATGATTTACCCTTTAATGATCAGGGCTTAGATTTGCTTACTTCATTTATTCAGTCCTTGAGTAACAATGAGGATGTATTGCGACATACAAAAATGGGATTAGAAAGATTGGAGTCCACTGCCCTGGGAAGGGCACTATCAGTTACTTGTTTGCTTTGGATCTTTCTTGTTTCAATCCCAAAGCAAATTATTGATTTAACAAAATATTACAGTCACTTTTACACAGACAACATTTGTGTCTAGCTATCGCAAATGCTACACTTCAAAATCAAGTGTTTCACCCAGGACGTGGAAAATATTTCATTCATGCAATACACAGTTATAGAATGTTGATCGATATTAAGAAACTTTTATTTCTGGATTAAATTAGGAACATTAAATTTATATCTCTCCCTTCAATATTTTAATTTCTAAAATATGGGGAAAATGGCATATACCTTATAGAACTCCTACCTTTAAAACCTAATTTAAAAAATCAGCTTTTTGAAAAATCAGTTAATAAATTAATCAAAGGATACTAATTCTCTTTTAAGTTGACAAACTGATTTGGAAAAAATAATGAAGAAACAGAACCATATCCCAGAAAGTTAGTGATTATATCAGTGTACTAGTTCAAAAAGTAATTACTTCCGTTTATTGAGTATAATTTCTAGAGATCGGCTCTACCGCATCGTGCCTATTGTTAATACTATATTATACATTTAAAAATGTGTTAAGAGTCAATGTCGTGTTAAGTGTTCTTAGCACAATAAAAAAGAATATGACATTGCATAAATAAATGGTAATTTTAATTTGATTATTGATGCATGTATTTTGAAATAATTTCGTATCTATATTTGGGTTTAGAAATGCCAAATGCAAGGTTAATATAATCAGAGACATTTTTTAACATCTATTAGATTCAGAATTTGTCTTGAAATAAATTCAGACTACAATTAAAATGAGTTGACATTTTTAAAAATATCTTGGGTTTCAAGGGAGGTAAATTGTACACAAAATCAACTATGTGTCTAAAAGTACAATCTGGTTTTGTTTTTGGTTTTGCTTTTTAATAAATAGGAGCTCCGAGTTGCCACCCAGGAAAAAGAGGGCTCCTCTGGGAGATGTATGCTTACTCTCTTAGGCCTTTCATTCATCTTGGCAGGACTTATTGTTGGTGGAGCCTGCATTTACAAGTACTTCATGCCCAAGGTAATAATAATTATAATTATTATACTTTGGATTACTACTTGCTAGACATTTAGTAGCAACTTAAAAAATTCTGTAGTGGTGACTAGAGAAAAGAAGATTTAGGGAAAGTTTTCAAGTTGCCTTTCAGTTCATAAAATTGATTTGTCTTCATTGTGATAACTGCAGTCAACAAGCCTCGGCTTAACACATAGTACAATGAATTGATATGAGTGTGAAAAGCCATTCAAATATCATGATAGTGAGTATTAGAAGGTTGTAATTTTCCCTTTTTGTCTTGTAGAGCACCATTTACCGTGGAGAGATGTGCTTTTTTGATTCTGAGGATCCTGCAAATTCTCTTCGTGGAGGAGAGCCTAACTTCCTGCCTGTGACTGAGGAGGCTGACATTCGTGAGGATGACAACATTGCAATCATTGATGTCCCTGTCCCCAGTTTCTCTGATAGTGACCCTGCAGCAATTATTCATGACTTTGAAAAGGTGGGCTTCTCATTCTTATAAATATTCCAGGATTTTTTTTTCTCTCTCTATTTTTTACTTCATTGGCAGGTATTAAATTCATTCATGAATGCACATGTTTTTGAGGCAAAGCCTTTTCGTTCTTCTGTTATTGAATACACATTAGTTGATTTTGAAAGGATGTAGCTGCTTGATCTAATGGTAGTTGGAAAATTTGCAATGTTAATGCCTTCTGTGTCTTACCTGACTTTTTTCCGCTACCTAACAGGGAATGACTGCTTACCTGGACTTGTTGCTGGGGAACTGCTATCTGATGCCCCTCAATACTTCTATTGTTATGCCTCCAAAAAATCTGGTAGAGCTCTTTGGCAAACTGGCGGTATGTATTTTGGAAGTGAAATTTTTACATAAGCATTTCCAAGTAATTTTACTTCCTTTTTTTTTTAAAAAAAAAAATGAGTTTGGCCAAAACATTTTATTTTATTGAAATAATTTTGAAATAAAAAATGTTGTGAACCTAAAACTGCTCTAAAAAATAAAGATTATTTTTTACAGTCATTATCTGGTATAGGAAAGGATTTAAATAGTGTCCTTAAGAATTTGGGCAAATGACATGAATAGACACTTTTCAAAAGAAGACATACATACGGGCAACAAACATGAACAAAAGCTGAGCATCACTGAGCATTAGATAAATGCAAATCAAAACCACAATGAGATACCATCTCACACCAGTCAGAGTGGCTATTATTAAAAAGTCAAAAAATAACAGATGCTGGCGAGGTTATCGAGAAAAAGGAATGCTTATACACCATTGGTGTCGGTGTAAATTAGTTCAGCCATTATGGAAGATGCTGTGGTGATTTCTCAGACCTAAAGACAGAAATACTATTAGACCCAGCAATTGCATTACTGAGTGTATGCCCAAAGAAATATAAATCATTTTATTATAAAGACACGTGCACAAGTATGTTCATTGCAGCAATATTTATAATAGCAAAGACATGGTATCAGCCTAAATGTCCATCAGTGATAGACTGGGTAAAGAAAATGTGATACATATACACCATGGTATAGTATGCAGCCAAAAAAAAAAAAAAACCAATCACACACACAAAAAAAGCAAGATCATGTCCTTTGCAGAGACATGGATAAAGTTCGAGGCCATTATCCTTACAAACTAACACAGGAACAGAAAACCAAATACCGTATATTCTCACTTATAAGTGAGAGCCAAATGAAAAGAACACATGGTCACATAGAGGGGAACAACACACACTGGGGCCTTTCAGAGGGTGGAAGATGGGAGAAGGCACAGGATCAGGAAAAATAACCAGTAGGTACTAGGCTTGATACCTGGGTGATTAAATAATCTCTACAACAAACCCCATGACACAACTTTACTTAAGTAGCAAACCTGCACTTTTACTCCTGAACTTCAAAGTTAAAAAGGAAAAAGAATTTCTCATTTCAATCTTTGTTTTTGATTTTTAGAGTGGCAGATATCTGCCTCAAACTTACGTGGTTCGTGAAGACCTAGTTGCTGTGGAGGAAATTCGTGATGTTAGTAACCTTGGCATCTTTATTTACCAACTTTGCAATAACAGAAAGTCCTTCCGCCTTCGTCGCAGAGACCTCTTGCTGGGTAAGTAACTAATGTATTCCTTCCTTCACCCTGTGTTACACAGTGGAGGAAAGTGGAGGTAGAATACAGGAAAAAGTGGGGAACAAGGCTAGATATATTTTCATTTCCACAAAAATTTCAAAAGCCACTTTTGTTGCACATTTCCTTACAGGTTTCAACAAACGTGCCATTGATAAATGCTGGAAGATTAGACACTTCCCCAACGAATTTATTGTTGAGACCAAGATCTGTCAAGAGTAAGAGGCAACAGATAGAGTGTCCTTGGTAATAAGAAGTCAGAGATTTACAATATGACTTTAACATTAAGGTTTATGGGATACTCAAGATATTTACTCATGCATTTACTCTATTGCTTATGCTTTAAAAAAAGGAAAAAAAAATACTAACCACTGCAAGCTCTTGTCAAATTTTAGTTTAATTGGCATTGCTTGTTTTTTGAAACTGAAATTACATGATTTTCATTGTTTCTTTGAATTTATAGGGTTTAGATTTCTGAAAGCAGCATGAATATGTCACCTAACATCCTGACAATAAATTCCATCCGTTGTTTTTTTGTTTGTTTGTTTGTTTTTTCTTTTCCTTTAAGTAAGCTCTTTATTCATCTTATGGTGGAGCAATTTTAAAATTTGAAATATTTTAAATTGTTTTTGAACTTTTTGTTTAAAATATATCAGATCTCAACATTGTTGGTTTCTTTTGTTTTTCATTTTGTACAACTTTCTTGAATTTAGAAATTACATCTTTGCAGTTCTGTTAGGTGCTCTGTAATTAACCTGACTTATATGTGAACAATTTTCATGAGACAGTCATTTTTAACTAATGCAGTGATTCTTTCTCACTACTATCTGTATTGTGGAATGCACAAAATTGTGTAGGTGCTGAATGCTGTAAGGAGTTTAGGTTGTATGAATTCTACAACCCTATAATAAATTTTACTCTATACAACCACTGTTTCTTTTATTTCATCACTTGAGATATAGTCAATGTGAGTAATTAATATTACTTATTTAGCTTTTGGTGTACCTGTAACAGATCTAAAATTATGAGCCCAACTTTGCCCCCGTTCCCACTTACACATATTTAGATGTTATAGTTACATATTTCACACCCTTTTGACAGTATATTAATTACTCTTTTATAAACATCCCATAATTGGCTTATCATGTAAATTCAACTATTTATTTAGGGGCTTCAGGCCCATAGCACTTTAAAATCTTTTAAAGTGTTTTCTTTTTCATCAAATTAAACAACTATACACAGCTATAATGGATCACTAAGGACTAACCTTGGATAAGATGTTGATAGCTTTTAAGAACTTCAAATGCTGTGATCATTACTCATCTATCTGAGAGTCTAAACTTCATACCAAGGGGACGTGAGTACTATAAACTCTTTCCCTTGTATTAGGTGAAAAATCGCTCGTGATATCCCTTATTACCTGCTGGGACACCAACTATTGGTCAATTTCAGTAGCCAAAACTGCTTAGTCGAATCCATACCCTTAAATACTACCATTATTTTTTAATGAAATAAATTAAACATTTAACTTTAAGAATTTAGAAATAAAGTGATGGCACAAACAATAAAGCATACAGAAAACAAAATGCAGTATTTAGAAGATAATAACAGTAATTGATACATTGAAGAACTGGCTGTTTTTATAAAGAAGAATATGTAGAAATAATCTGCTAAAATTTAACACCCATTGCTTGTCTTAAAATATGCATAGAAATTTAGGAAAAAGGAAATACACTATTTCCAAATTTATCTTAAATAACATCACAACTAATGTACAACACAGGAAAGGATGTTGGCTATTGAAGCTATTCAGTGTTGTTCCAGACATTCTGGCCAATGCAATAATATGTAAAACAAATAAAAATATAACTTTTAAAGGAGGGTTAAAATTATGTTTATTACTAGATAGATTTTTACCATATAAGATACTAGTGGAATAATCAAAACTTTAAAAATTAATAAGATTCAATATGATAGAAACAAAAGCCAATTACTTTCCTTTATACCACAAACAACCAATTAAAGGGAAATACCACCAGGTAAAAAATATTCTCACAACAGCAACAGGGACATCAAGTAGCACCAACAAGAAATTTATGGAATTAATATAAAGAAAGCCATGAAACTTAATTAAGAGATTTAAAATAAAAATTAAGTAAATAGAGAAGAGAGGAAGAACATTACAAATAGACAAATTCTTCCACAATTAAATTTCTCGTTTTAAGCAATTTCAATTAAAATCCCAAAATAATTGATTTTGGAACTTGGCAAAATTATTTGAAGGTTCATCTGGAAGCATAAATAAGTTAGAATCACTAAAGAAAAAAATGAAAAAAGAGTAATTGGAGACAGGATGTCTTACATGAACAACTATTAAACCACAGCCAAAATCACAATCGTTTTAAAGGTAACTTTCACACAAGATAGAAAATGATGATGCCAAGGAAGAGATTCTAGTGTGTAAAAGAACAGTATCCTAACAGAAGCTCCATGCAGTGAGATACATTGTGTATCAAATTTTGCCCCCAAATCTGGCAAAATGAAAACAAACAAACAAACAAAAAAGTCCTAATGGCCATAGTATAAAATAGCATAAAGGTAACAGCCCTCCAAATGCCACATCTCCTAAATTTTTACTACTAATGAATATTTCTTAAAAGAGAAAAATCTTTAAAAATGCTAAAAGTATAACTGAATGATAACCTGATTCTGACATCCATGAGTAATGGATATGTGATAGAGACTAGCTCTCTGATTGTTTTTCCAGAAACTCAGAGCCCCAAATCTGTCACTCAGAAAAGTGAGCAGTCATATATCTAAGAATTGCGTGAAGCATAGTTTTAGGTATCATAACTTGTGCCACCTTTCCATTCTATCCATTCACTCACCCTCACGTGATTATTCATTCACTCATTTATTGTTTGTTAGGAATGGGAATGGATAGAGTTGTGAGCAAAACAGACGTAGACCCTGCCGCTATTAAGCACATAGTCTCCTGGGAAGTAAAAGGCTTTTTCAAATAATTCAGCTACTTTATTATAAAGAAGAATTATAGAATACCTATGAGAGTTTATAATGGCAGGGGTGAGAATCCTGGACTAATAATTAAGTCTCAACTTACTGTGAAATTTGAGCAGAAAGCTGAAGTATGAGTAGTATAAATCAGGTAAATTTCAGGCAGAAGTCATTGGAAGCTAAGTCCCTGAGGCAGGAAGGAATGTGGTTGCTGGAGAAAGTGAAATAAAAAGGGGCTTGAGCACATTGAGTAAAGAGAATTTAGGGAGAGTCCAGATCATGTAGGACACTGTAGGCTATGTAAAAACACACAAACAAAAACCTTTTGTCTTTGTACTTAAAGTAATAAGAGACATTTGAAGGGTTTTAAGTAGGGTCATGGATGGGAGCAGATTGGTATTTTTAAAAGATTACTTTGACTCCAATGAGAAAAAATATATTACAGGGAGACAAAAGGGAAAATAGTAAGACCAATTAGGCCATTCCAGTAGTCCAAGCAAAAAATGATAATGGATTAGACAAGGAAAGTGTCAATGAAAAAATAAAGAAGTAGAAGAAATAAAGATCTATTTTTGGCATAAAAGTGATGGAAAATAATTATAAATTGCATATTTAAGAAGAAGTATATCAAGGAGTTTTGTCATTGATGAGTCCCAGGTTTCTGGCTTACATCCTTGCATGAAAAATAATATGACTTGCTCCTGCAGATCTCAAAATTTACTTGGGTTAAATAGTGGGAAATTGATGTTTGATGTGCCATTCAGAATTTCAGCAGTAAACAGATGTCACCCTCAAACAGACCAATGAAAAGAGGTTAATAAAATGACAAAGTATAAAGTGTAAAATGAGTTAATAAATAATAAGTCTCAATGAAGCACACTAGGTTTAACAACACTGGTGAGCCCTCATGACCTCTATCCTTGAAGAGGCAAGGGGGAAGACTAGTTATAGGTGAAGACTTTCCCTGACAGGAGCTGCAGGCTTTGGTAGAGGGACACAACCACTTTCTCCCTTAATCTCCTGTTGGTGTCTCCCATTGACCAAACTCAACTAGAAGCCAGAAGAAAGCGAGTGCCTTGATGCAATCCACAAAGGACAGCCCCCTTGATACAAGCAGAACAGATGAGTGAAGAGTGGCTCTGGAGAACCTGACTGAGAGTATCCAGCATAGCCCACTTCACTTTTCTCCACAGCATCCACTCTTTTTGTTTATCCAGATAAAATATTCATGTCCCCAGCATAGAGAACACATAAATTCTCATTAGCTACCATCCAATTTCAAGATATTGTCAATTCTACATTTCTACCTAAAACTAAAAGGTTAGCCACCACCATTACTCTTTATATAAGGCAATTTGAGTGGGAAGAGGAAAAAAGAAGTCAAGTAAAGCATGGCTGCTTCAGTTCTTGATTTCTAGCTGTTAAGGGGTCATAAGTTGGTCATCATAATCTTCTTCTTACACAACCCATTCCTTATCTTCGTATACCATCTGCAGCATCTTGGCTGGATGGGTTTTATTTCACCTAGTGGAATAATTCAGATATTTCTCACTGCAGGGTTTGAGTTGTTGGCAATCTTGTATTTGTAGCAGTTTTTCATTGAAAATGGCCATTCGGCCAGAAAGGAGACAAGGCACCTGAGTGAATCTTTTGAGTTCCAGTAATAGTTTACCTTGGTTCCACTGTTTAGTAGCAGCACAATTTTCCCTTGATAATCATGATCAATCACCTCAGCAAGTACAGCAATTATTTCTCTGCCTGTTGGTTTGTGGAGAGCCCCACATGGCTAAGAATCAGTCTCAGGATCCAATTTAATGGAACCATGACTCCATTTTCTGGTGGAGGTACTCCACCCCTGAGCAGTAGGACTTGCATACCCACTGTATTAATCTGTTACTGCACTGCTATAAAGAAATACCTGATACTGGGTAATTTACCATGGCAGAGCAGGAGAGTGGGGAAGAGAGAGAGAGAGAGAGAGGAAGTGCCACACACCTTTAAACCATCAGATCTCATGAGAACACATTCACCATCATGAAAACAACAAGGGGATTATCTGCCCCCTTAATCCAATCACCTCCCACCAGGCCCCTTCTCCAATTAGACATGAGATTTGATCAGGGAAACAAATCCAAACCATAGCATTCCACTCCTGGCCCCTCGCAAATCTCATATCCTTCTCACATTTCAAAATCAATCATGCTTTCCCAACAATCCCCCAAAGTCTTAACTAATTCCAGCATTAACTCAAAAGTCTAAGTCCAAAGTCTTATCTGAGACAAGGCAAGTCCTTTCCACCTATGAGCCTGTAAAATTAAAAGCAAGTTAGTTACTTCCAAGATACAATGAGGATACATTCATTGTGTAAATGCTCCCATTCTAAAAGGGAGAATTTGGCCAAAACAGAGGAGCTACAGATCCCATGCAATTCTGAAACCCAGCAGGGCAGTGATTAAGTCTTAAAACTCCAAAATAATCTCCTTTGACTCCATGTCTCACATATAGGACATGCTGAAGCAAGAGTTAGGCTCCCTAGGACATGAGCATCTCCACCCCTGTGGCTCTTCAGGGTGCAGCCCCCATGGCTGCTTTCATGGGCTGGCATTGAGTGCCTGTGACTTTTCCAGGCTCATGTTGCAAGCTGTTGGTGAATCTACCATTCTGGATTCTGTAGGACAGTGGCCCTCTTCTCACAGTCCCACTAGGCAGTGCCCCAGTGGGTACTCTGTGTGGGGCATCCAACCCCATATTTCTCCTCTGCAGTGCCCTAGTAGAGGTTCTCCATGAGAGCTCCGCCCCTGCAGCAGACTTCTGCCTTGACATCCAGGCATTTCCATACATCCTCTGAAATCTAGGCAAAGATTTCCAATGCACAACTCTTGTCTTCTGCACACCTGCAGGCTCAACACTACATGGAAGTCACTAAGGCTTGTAGCTCGCACTCTCTGAAGTAAAGACCTGAGCTGTACCTTGGCCACTTTTAACCACAGCTGGAGCTGGAGCAGCTGGAATGCAAAGCACCATGTCTGAGGCTGCACAGAGCAAGGGGGCCCTGGGCCCAGTCCATGAAGCCATTTTCCCTCCTAGGTCTCTGGGACTGTGATGGGAGGGGCTGCCGTCAAGGTCTCTGACATGCCCTGGAGACATTTTCCTCATTGTCTTGGCTATTAACATTCAGCTCCTCTTTACTTACGCAAATTTCTGCAGCCAGCTTGAATGTCTCCCCAGAAAATGGGTTTTTCTTTTTTATCGCATGGTCAGGTTGCAAATTTTCCAAATTCTTATGCTCTGCTTCCCTTTTAAACATAAGTTCCAATTTCAGACCATCTCTTTCTTCAAGCATCTAAGTGTACACTTTTAGAAACAGCCAGGTCATATTTTGAATGCTTTGCTGCTTAGAAATTTTTTCTGCCTGACGTCCTAAATCATCTCTCTCAAATTCAAAGTTCTACAGATCTCTAGGGCAGGGTCAAAATGCTGCCAGTCTCTTTGCTAAAGTATAGCAAAAGTGACCTTTGTTCCAGTTCCCAATAAGTTCCTCATCTCTTTGTGAGACTGCTTCAGCCTGGACTTCATTGTCCATATTGCTATCAGCATTTTGGAAACAACCATTCCACAAGTCTCTAGGAAGTTCCAAACTTTCCCACATCTTCCTGTCTTCTTCTGAGCCCACCAAACTGTTCCAACCTCTGACCATTACCCAGTTCCAAAGTTGCCTCCACATATTTAGGTATCTTTGTAGCAATGCCCCACTCTTCTGGTACCAATTTTCTATATTGGTTCGTTTTCATACTGCTATAAAGAAGTACCTGAGACTGGGTAATTTATGAAGAAAAGAGTTTTAATGGACTAACAGTTCCACAGGCTTAACAGGATGCATGGCTGTGAGGCCTCATGGTGAAAAGTGAAGTGGAAGATAACACATCTTACTATGGCAGAGCAGGAGAGAGTCAGAGTGAAGGGGGAAGTGCCACACACTTTTAAACCATCAGATCTCATGAGAACTCACTCTCTATCATGAGAACAGCAAGGGGAAATCCGCTCCCATGATCCAATCACTTCCCAACAGGCCCCTCCACCAATTAGACGTGAGATTTGGTCAAGGACACAAATCCGAGCCGCGTAAGGCACTAAAATCAAGATTCAGGGAACAGGAAGAAAACGTTTCTTCAGAGGACTGTTAGATAGATATAATATTATCATATAATAATAATAATATAAAGGGGACACTCTCACCTCTCTTTATGGGGGAAAGGACAAAATTGACTGCTGCTTTAAAGTTTAGCCTGAAGGATAGCACCTCAATCTTACAGGTTGCTGTCTCTCAACTGAAATAATATTTGAATCTTTTTAGGATATCATTCCTCATGTTATGTTTTAAGGATCCAATACATGTTATCACTAATTTTATGACATGTCGTTTAGGTTGCATGTCAGTTTGTGTCCCATGGTCAAGGAATTTAGTCTCTACTGGGCCTGTTAGAAAGATGGGAATAGTATTTCAATTTGGAAATAGTTATCATAAGAAGAGAGCATGACCTTACTTCATGAGCTTAAGAGTTGGTGCTATAATTATCCTAGAGCATTTTTGTATTTTGTAGAAACTTCCAATGCTATTGTGTCTGATGGGTTATAAGGCACAAATGGCAGAGCAACTTGCACTGGTGCCTAGATCTACTATAAGTGTTTTCTTCCTCTAGACCATACCAAAGACTTACAGCCTTATGGGTTACCTGGTAAATGAGTTGGAGCAGCAAACCTAAGTGTGGTATGTGTTGCCTCCAACATCCCAGAAGTTCTACCAAGCATTTTATCTCTTTTTTCACAACTGACAGCACAAGAGACAATGAATGTTTCTCACCTTAGAAAGAATATACTGACAGGCCCAGACCACTGGACTCCTAGAAAACATCAAACTTGTGACAGGACCTCTAAATATGCATGTATCTTACTAAGGCACTAATAATGCTTGTTTCTTTCTGCTCATCAATTCTACTTAGCATAATGTCATAAATATAATAGAACAGTATGATGTTTTGTGGGGGATACAAACATCATTCGTGTTACTTTTGGCCAAATTGTAAGAGAGAAGACAAAATTATGTCTCCCTAATATAGGAAGATAAGGCAGACTACTTCTTCTTCTTCTTTTTTTTTTTTTTTTTTTGCTGACAGAAATGGAAGAGGAGGAAGTTATGTGTTATGTAAATAGCTACATATTAACTTCCAAGAGCAGTGTTTACTTGCTTTAATAAAGACACCACATTCAGAACTAAAGCTGGAATTTGCTTTATGCCCTAATTACGATTGCAATAATCCATAGTCATTTTCCAAAACACATCTGGCCTTTGCCCCTGGCCAAATGAAATTAAATGGCAATACAGAAAAAAATAACATTTTTTGGATTGTGGAGGCATCTGATGATAGTAATAACCTCTACAATTCCTTTCTCTTTTGGTTTACAGTCTTGGCAGGGAGTAAGGAGAGTTGTAGTGACTCTTGCAATAGCCCTAACTCGTGGACTATGAAACCAGTGTGGGGATTCTTCCAGTTGCTGAATATGTATTTTCCCACTACACATTTTGGAAATTAGGAATAAAATATAACATTAATCTGCAGTCTAAATTCCGCCTCAGAGAGATAGACTTGGGCTATGACTTATTTTATCTTCTGACGTTGATAGCCCCACACTCTGATTTATAGACTATGGTGGAATTTCAGGTGTCCAAGATTCAGTACCAGTTCAGGGCTAATGTTTAATAGCTTCAAGAATGGACATTTCCTCTTCATCCAGTCATCCTGATAAATGGATTTGGATTCCTCTAGACGAAGATTGGGGGAATACTAAAAGTATGCAACTGTGGCTCCATTTCTGGTTATTCATAAAAGGCATCCAACCTCCCTCAAGCAAGGATCTCCAATTCTGTGGACATTCTTGGGCATGGAAACTGAGAACAAGGCTGCAAACCCCACTGTGGTCACTCAAGTTAGGTTTCTGTACAATAGACTTCAAAGTTTTCTGCCTAAATGTGCCAAACAGCAACTTAATAGATCGCTTAATTTATACCTAACAATGTCCTGATTAGTTAGCCATTACCGTAAACTCTTGAAAGACAAAATACGTTGATTAGTGCTTCAACCCTTTGTTTCATTTAATATATCAATTGCTTTCACCTTGTGCCTAGGCTTGACCAGTTTAGTACTCATTTTTCTCAATGTTGTGGAGAGGGATATGATAAAAAGGTTGAACACAATATGTCCATGTCAACATTTGCATCTCACTGTCTTCAGAATCCTTTCCACATAGTGTGACAGGGAATTTCTGGCATTTCACTAACTATAAACCACTGCTATATACAAGTTTCAATTTAACCAATCTCGCAGATAGTTATCACAATTCTTCGGTGCTCAAACCAACATATTTCATCTTAAAATCTAAATGAATGCATGTACATTATTTAACTTGGCCTAATCAATTTTTATATTCCTTCCTCCATGGTCTATCCTTGTAATACATTCTCATGTATGTTCCCAATATTTCTGATGGTGCATATTGTCAAAGCCAAACACTCTTTTATCAAAAGAACATGCCAATTTTCCTCATGGGGAGTATAGGCTCTATATATGATATGGTTTGGATCTGTGTCCCACCCAAATCTCATCTCAAATTGTAATCCCCACGTGTCAAGGGAAGGACCTGTAATCCCCAGGGATTGTGGGGAAGTGACTTAATTATTGCAGCAGTTTCCCCCATGTTGTTCCCGTGATAGCAAGTGAGTTCTCAGGAGATCTGATGGTATTATAAGCATCTGGCATTTCCCCTGCTCGCACTTCTGTGTCCTGCTGCATTGTGAAGAAGTTGCCTGCTTTCCCTTCGCCTTCTGCCATGATTGTAAGTTTCCTGAGGCTTCTCTACCCATGCAAAACTGTGAGTCAATTAAACCTCTTTCCTTTATAAATTACCCAGTCTCAGGTATTTCTTTATAGCAGTGCAAAAATAGACTAATAGAATATACAAACCAAAAGTGTTATATCTTATTTAATCCATGTCCATTTGTGCTTCTGTAAAAATACCAGCCTGGATAATTCAGAAGAAAACAGAAATGTATGTTTATATTACAGTTTGGGAGGCTGGAAAGTCCAAGTCCAAGGTGTCAGCAGGTTGGGTGAAGGCCAGATTTTCACTTCCAAGAAGGAGTCTTGTTGCTGCATCATCTGGAGGAGAAGAATGCTGTGTTCTCACATGGCAGAAGGAATGGAAGGAGCACAGACACTACTCAAGCTCTTTCATAAATTCGCTAATCCCATTCACGAGGGCTCTGCCAGCACTATGTAATCATCCCCTAAAGGCCCCACCTCTTAATACTATTGCATTTCTAATTACATTTCAACACATGAATTTTGGGGGAGCATTCATATCATAGCAACCCACTTGGAAGAGTATAAAAGAAAACTTGAATATGTTTAAATATTGGCAGAAAGGGACCATTAGAGAGGCACAGGTTTAAGATACAAGAGACATGAGGACATTAGTGGAGCTAGGTTTTTGAGGAAGTGGTAGGAAAAAGAATAAAAAAGCACAACTAAAAAGATAATCCTGGCCAGGCGCGGTGGCTCATGCCTGTAATCCCAGCACTCTGGGAGGCCGAGACGGGGATCATGAGATCAGGAGATCAAGACCATCCTGCCTAACACGGTGAAACCCCGTCTCTACTAAAAAAAAATACAAAAAATTAGCTGGGCATGGTGGCGGGCACCTGTAGTCCCAGCTACTCGGGAGGCTGAGGCAGGAGAACGGCGTGAACCTGGGAGGCAGAGCTTGCAGAGAGCCGAGACTCGCCCCACTGCACTCCAGCCTAGGTGACAGACAAGACTCCGTTTCAAAAAAGAAAAAAAAAAGTCCTTAGATAGAAAGAGGGAGTTAAGTCTCTTCCATTCCATTGAACTAGAAAAAATAGGAAATTATTAACAAAATTTGACTTTTATATTCGAAAGTTCAGGATAATTTATTGGATATCTCAAAGTCCAGGACGGTAAGGTTGAAAATGTGATCATGAGAGTAGATGACTGAAGTGGAGAGGAAGTAAAGGTGATGGTGATGAGAAAATCAGGAACCAAGAGGCCAGTGCATTGGATGTGTTGCTCACATGAATATTGATGTAACTGAGAATAATGAAAGTACCTGAGATAGAAAACTAAATGAAGCAGGTGCCAAGTTTTTCAATAAATGATGGAGGAGTAAGAGTGACTAGGTAAGTAAATTTTGATAACAAAGACTGTGGGTAAATTCAGAGTCTATGAGCACCAAAAGAAAAAGGGTTTTTATGAGATGAGTAATGATAGTCTGAAAGTAACTCTGATGAGATTTTAGGATCATAGCCATTAAAATCAAGAACAAGAGGGGGATTAATACTACTATTCAATGAAGTACTAATTGAAATCTTTTTCTGGGTGGAAAATCCAGAAGAATTGACTGCCAAACTATTAAAACCAATATAATAACCGAGTAGGATGTTTTATGAAACATGTCAAATTAATTTTAAAATCTGCATAGAATAGTATTTATAAATAGCCAAAATAATTTTGAAATAAGATAACAGAGAGATTTGTCTTGTTCTATAAAGATTTATTGCTGAAGTTTTGTAATTAAAACAAAATGTTTGGGACTTGGAAATGAATAGAAGAGAGTCCAGATTATATATATATATATACACACACACACACACGTATATATACACACATATATAAACACACATATATATATACACATATAGATATATTTATGCATGTATATACACATATATATACACATAGATATATTTATGCATGTGTATGCGTGTCTTCATTATAATATGGCATTAGTAACTAATATAAGCATAACACAAAAGAAACGTGATGTCAGGGAATGATGAGCTAATTAATGAACATTTTTGGAAAAATTTTCTGTACATTTGGAAAGTAAGGTTAGATTCCTTTGTTGTTGTTGTTTTATTATTGTTTTCCAACTTTAATTTTTATTTTTAAAATTGTATTTCAATAGTTTTTGGGGAACAGGTCGTTTTTGGTTACATGGATAAGTTCTTTAGTGGTGATTTCTGAGATTGTAGTGCACCTTTCACCCAAGTAGTGTACACGATACCCAATGTATAGTCCTTTATCCTTCACCGTACTCCCACCCTTTCCCCTGAGTCCTCAAAGTCCATTATATCATTCTTATGCCTTTGTGTCCTCATTGCTTAGCTCCCACTTACAAGTGAGAACATATGATATTTGGTGTTCTATTCCTGAGTTATTTCACTTAGAATAATGGTCTCCAACTCCATCCAGGTTGCTGCGAATGCCATTATTTTGTTCCTTTTTATGGCTGGGTAGTATTCCGTATATATACCAAATTATCTTTATCCATTCAATGGTTGATGGGCATTAGGCTGGTTCCATATTTTTACAATTGCCAATTATGCTGCTATAAACATGCGAGTGCAAGTGTCTTTTTCATATAATGACTTCTTTTCCTCTGGGCATAAACCCATTAATGGGATTGCTGAATCCAAGGGTAGTTCTACTTTTCGTTTTTTAAGGAATCTCCATACTGTTTCCCATAGACGTTGTACTAGTTTATATTCCCAGCAGCAGTGTAAATGTGTTCCCTTTTCACAACATCCATAACAGCATCCATTATTTTTTTCATTTTTTAATTATGGCCGTTCTTGCAGAAGTAAGATGATATCTCACTGTGGTTTTAATTTGCATCTCCCTGATAATTATTGATGTTGAGCATTTTTCTCATGTTTGTTGGCCATTTGTATATCTTCTTTACAGAACTGTCTATTCATATTCTTTACTCAATTTTGATGGGATTATTTATTTATTTTTTCCCTGTACCTTTGTTTGAGCTCCTTGTAGATTCTGGATATTAGTCCTTTGTTGGATGCATAATTTGCAAATATTTTCTCTCATTCTGTGGGTTACCTGTTAACTCTGCTGATTATTCCTTTTGCTGTGCAGAAGTTTTTTAGTTTAATTCAGTCCCATCTATTTTTGCTTTTGTTGCATTTGCTTTAGGGCTCTTGGTCATAAACTCTTTGCCTAAGCCAATGTCTAAAAGTTTTTCTGATGTTATCTTCCAGAATTTTTATAGTTTCGGGTCTTAGATTTAAGTCTTTGTTCCATCTTGAATTGATTTTTTTATAAGGTGAGAGGTGAGAATCCAGTTTCATTCTTCTGCATGTGGCTTGCCAATTATCCCCAACACCTTTTGTTGAATAGGGGTCCTTTCCCCACTGTATGTTTTTGTATACTTCATGAAATATCAGTTGACAGTATTTGGCTTTATTTCTAGGTTCTCTATTCTGTTCTATTGGCCTACTTTCCTATTTTTATACCAGTACCATGCTGTTTTGTTGACTATAGCCTTGTGGTATGGTTTGAGGTAGGATAATTTGATACCCCCAGATTTGTTCTTTTTGCTTAGTCTTGATTTGTCTATGCAGGGTCTTTTTTTGGCTCCATATAAATTTTAGAATTGTTTATTTCAAGATCTGTGAAGAATGATGATGGTACATAGATGGGAATTGCATTGAATCTGTAGATTGCTTTTGGCCATATGGTAATTTCCACAATATTCATTCTACCCATCCATGAGCATGGAATGTGTTTCCATTTGCTTGTGGCATTGATAATTTCTTGCAGGAGTGTTTTGCAGTTTTTCTTGTAGAAATATTTCACCTCATTGGTTAAGTATATTCCTAAGTATTTTATATTTTTGCAGCTGTTGTAAAAGGGATTGGGTTCTTGATTTGATTCTCAGCTTGGTCGCTGTTGGTGTGTATCAGTGCTACTGATTTGTGTACCTTGATTTTGTATCCAAAAACTTTACTGAATTCATTAATCAGATCTAGGAGCTTTTTGGATGAGTCTTTAGGGTTTTCTAAGTATATGGTCATATCATTAGTGGACAGCAACACTTTGACTTCCTCTTTACCTATTTGAATGTCCTTTATTTCTTTCTCTTGCTCTGACTAAGACTTCCAGTACTATACTGAATAAAAGTGGTGGAAGTGGGCATCGTTGCCTTGTTCCATTCTGGGGAAGAATGTTTTCAAATTTTCCCTTTTCAGTATAATGCTGCCTGTGTGTTTGTCATAGATGGCTTTATTATCTTGAGATATATCTTTTCTATGCCAATATTTCCTAGGGTTTTAATCATAAGGGGATGCTGTATTTTGTCAACTGTTTTTTCTGCAACTATTTAGATGATCATATTATGTTTTTTTATGCTGTTTATGTGATGTATCACATTTATTGACTTGCATGTGGTAAAGCATCCCTACATCACTGGTATGAAACCCACTTAATCATTCTGGGTTATCTTTTTGATATGCTGTTGGATTCGGTTAGCTAGTATTTTGTTGAGGATTTTTGCGTCTGTGTTCATCAGGGATATTGTTCTGTAGTTTTCTTTTTCTCTTATGTCCTTTCCTGATTTTTAGTATTGGGGTGATACTGGCTTCATACAATGATTTATGGGGAATTCTGTCTTTCTCTACCTTTGAAATAGTTTCAGTAACATTAGTATCAATTTTCCTTTGAATATCTGATAGAATTCAGCTGTGAATTCATCTGGTCCTGGACTTTTTTTGTTGTTGTTGGCAATTTTAAAATTACAGTTTCAATCTTGCTACTTGTCATTGGTCTATTCAGAGTTTCTATTTCTTCCTGATTTAATCTAGGTAGACTGTATATTTCCAGGAATTTATCCATCTCCTCTAGATTTTCTAAATAATTTGTGCACGTGAAGGTGTTCACAGTAACCTTGAATGATCTTTTGTACTTCTGTCATATCAGTTATAATATCTCCCATTTTTTTTCTAGTTGAGCTTATTTGGATCTTCTCTCTTTTCTTGGTTAATCTAATGGTCTATCACTTTTGCTTATCTTTTCAAAAACCCAGTTTTTCCTTTCTTTTTTGCATTATTTTTTGTTTCAATTTCATTTAGTTCTGCCCTGATTTATGTTATTTCTTTTCTTCTGCTTGGTTTGGGTATGGTTTGTTTGTGTTTCTCTAGTTCCTTGAGGTGTGACCTTAGATTGTCTATCTGTGCTGTTTCAGACTTTTTTTTTTTTTTTAACTGATTCTCACTCTGTTGCCCAGGCTGGAGTGCAGTGGTGCTATCTTGGCTCACTGCAAGCTCCGCCTCCTGGATTCACTCCATTCTCCTGCCTCAGCCTCCTGAGTAGCTGGGACTACAGGTGCCCGCCACCATGCCCGGCTAATTTTTTATATTTTTGGTAGAGACGGGGTTTCACCATGTTAGCCAAGATGGTCTCGATCTCCTGACCTTGTGATCCACCCGCCTTGGCCTCCCAAAGTGCTGGGATTACAGGCGTGAGCCACTGCGCACGGCCACTCTTTCAGACTTTTTAATGTAGGCATTAATGCTATGAATTTTCCTCTTAGCACATCTTTTGCTATATCCCAGAGATTTTCATAGGTTGTGTCACTATTATCATTCAGTTCAAATCTTTTTTTTAATTTCCATCTTGATTTCATTGTTGTCACAAAGATCTTTCAAGAGCAGGTTATTTAAATTCCCTGTATTTGTATAGTTTTGAGGGCTCCTTTTCCGGTTAAGTTCTACTTTTATTTCACTGTGGTCTGAGAGAATACTTGATATACTTCCAATCTTATTAAATTTATTGAGACTTGTTTTGTGACCTATCACATGGTCTATCTTGGAGAATGTTCCAAGTGTCAAGGAAAAGAATGTATATTGTATCATTGTTGGGGTCTGTAAATATCTGTTAAGTACATTTGTTACAAGGTATAGTTTAAGTCCATTTTTTCTTTGTTGACTTTCTGTCTTGAAGACCTGTCTAGTGCTGCCAGTGGAGTATTGAAGTTCCTCACTATTTTTATGTTGCCATCTAGCTCAGTTCTTAGGTGTAGTAGTGATGGTTTTAAAAATTTGTGAGCTCCAGTGTTAGGTGAATATATATTTAGGATTGTGACATTTTCCTGTTGGACTAATCCTTTTAAAATTATATAATGACCCTCTTTGTCTTTCTTTTTTTTTAACTGCTGTTGCTTTGAAGTCTGTTTTGACTGGTATAAGACTAGCTACTCTTGCTTGCTTTGGTTTCCATTTGCGTGGAGTATTTTTTTCCACCCTTTACCTTAACTTTATATGAATCCTCATGTATTAGGTGAGTCTCTTGAAAGCAGGAGATACTTGGTTGGTGGATTTTTATCCATTCTGCCATTCTGCATCTTCTAAGTGGAGCATTTAGATAATTTACATTTAATGTTAGTATTGAGATGTGAGGTACTGTTCAATTAATCATGCTAGTTGTTTCCTTAAAACCTTTTTTCTCCATTGTGTTATTGTTTTATAGGCCTTGTGATGTTTATGCTTTAAGGAAGTTCTATTCTGGTGTATTTTGAGGTTTTCTTCCAAAATTTGGAACTCCTTTTACCACTTCTTGTAGTGTTGGCTTGGTAGTGGTGAATTATCTCAGTATTTGTTTGTCTGAAAAGGAATTTTTAACTCTCCTTCATTTATGAAGCTTAGTTTCACTGGATAAAAAAAATTTGTGGCTGACAATGATTTTGTTACAGGAGGCTAAAGGTAGGACCCCAATCCATTTTGCTTTGTAACATTTCTGCTTAGAAATAGGTTTTTCTTTATAGATTAGCTGATGCTTTTGTCCCATAGCTCTTAAGATTTTTCCTTTGTCTTGACTTTAGACAACCTGATTACTATGTGCCTACATGATAATCTTTTTTTGATGAATTTCCCAGGTGTTTTCTTAAGCTTCTTGTATTTGGATGTCTAGATCTCTAGGAAGGCCAGGGAAGCTTTCCAGTTGTTTCCTCAAATAAGTTTTCCAAACTTTTAGATTTCTCTTTATTCTTGGGAATACCAATTATTTTTAGGTTTGGCCACTTAACATAATTTCAAATTTCTTGGTGGCTTTTGTTCATTTACTCAATTTTTAAAATTTGTCTTTGTCTGATTGGGTTAATTCAAAAACCTTGTCTTTGAGCCCTGAAGTTTTTTCTTCTACTTGTTTTAGTCTATTGCTGAAACTTTCTAGTGCATTTTGTGTTTCTCTAAGCGTGTTTTTCATTTCCAAAAATTATGATTGTTTTTGCGTTATGATATCTGTTTCTCTGGATAATTTTTCATCCATATCCTGTATTGTTTTTTAAATTCATTCAAGTTGGTTTTCACCTTTCTCTGGTATCTCCTGGAGTGGACTCATAATCAACTTTCTGAATTCTTTATCTGACAATTCAGAAATTTCTTCTTGGTTTTGATTCATTGCTGGGGAGCTAAAGTGATCTTTTGTAGTTGTTGTATAACCCTGTTTTGTCATATTACCAGAATTACTTTTCTGGTTCCTTTTTACTTGAGTAGACTATTTCAGTGGAAAATCTGGAACTCAAGGCCTGCTGTTCAGATTCTTTTGTCCCACAGGGTGATCCCTTGATGTGGTGCTCTCCTCTTTCCCCTAGTGATGGGGCTTCCTGAGAGCTGAACTGCAATGATAGTTACTGCTCTTCTGACTCCAGCCACCCAGCTGGGCTACCAGGCTCTGAGCTGCTGCTGGGGAATGTCTGCAAAGAGTCCTGTGATGTGATTCACTTAAAGTCTCCCAGCTGTGGATACCAGCATCTATTCTGGTAGAGGTGGCAGTGGAATGAAGTAGGCTCTGTGAGAGTCTTTGGTTGTAGATATGCTTAGTGTGCTGGCTTTCTCAAATGCTGGTTATGCAAGCAGTGAAGTTGTCACTTGGACAGAGTCAGGAACTCTGGTTAGCCTAAATGTTGCAGGCAGTGAAATTAGTTGTTGTTTTATCCTTCCTTGTAGCTGGGTCATTTTGTCATGAGTTGCTGTAATGGCCTGAGTTGGTTGGCCTTCAGCTGGGAAGTGGTGTTTTCAAGAGAGCACCAGCTGCAGTAGTAGTAGTGGGTTCTACACCTGCCCTAAGTTGGCCAGGGTAAGTAATCTAGTTTCCTAGGTGATGGACGGGGCCATAAAGCTCCCAAGAGTTTCTGTCTTTTGTGTTTGGGTACTAGGGTGGGTAGAGAAATATCATCACGTGGGGGCAGGTTTAGGTGGGTCTGGGCTCACACTCTCCTTGTGTGGAGCTATTGCAGCCACTGTGGGGGGTGGGGTGTGGTTCTTGGGCCAATGGGGTTATATTTCAGAGGGGATTATGGCTGCCTCTACTGTGCCATATATTTCATCAGAAAAGTGGGGTATAGCCTGTAGCCAGAGGCTTCACCCAGCTCCCACACAGCTGGTGAGGCCAGTCTTGCTCCCACAGTGCCCTGCTCAGAACTTACCCCAGGCTGTACACTTCTCCACTGGGAAAGCAAGCACAGTTGTCAGACCTTGCCCCTCCCTGTCTGCCCACACTGTCAGTGGCAGCTTCTGTGTCTGTATATACAGCAGTTCTTGTTTGCCCCCCAAATTAGTTTTTTGCCTGTCTCATGAAATTTGCAGTGGCATGCCACTTCTCTCAAAGGATCTGTGAATTCTTTTGGTTTTCCTGTTACATTCCTGTAGTAGTTCTTGAAGCAAAAGTTCATGGTGTGAATCTCCAAATGCTGTTCTGTCCATCCAAGTAAGAGCTGCACATTAGCCCTGGCTCTTATATGCCATCTTCCTCTCTATCTCTACTGTAATTTTTAAGCTTTTTTGGGGTCTTGGGAACAGAGCATCATTTAGTCTAGGGTTGATTTTGTCCACTATAGAGACAAACTCTGAGTACTCTATCTGAAACGTAAAGTTTGATTCTAAGATTCTAAGCTTACACCCTTAGCAAAGCATTCTTGCAGGGGTATTGGTAACATAAATGTAAAAAAAAAAGTAAGTATAGCCAGGCACAGTGACTCACACCTGTAATTCCAGCTTAATTGGAGGCCAAGGCAGGAGGAGAGCTTGAGCCTAGGAGATCAAGACTGCAGTGAGCCGTGATTGTGCCACTGAACTACAGCCTGGGAGACAGAGTGAGACCCTGTGTCCATAAAAGTAAAAATAATGCAAGAAAAATAAATTTTGAAAAATATGATATAACCTTAGAATATAGCACAAATTCCTTTAGCAAAAAAGTAAAAATCAACTAGGAAAAATGTAATAATGATATATTTCCCTATATCAAAGTTTTTTAAAACCATATTTCTCAACAACAGGTGACAGACTGGAGGAAGACATTTATAATGTATATAACTGATGAGACATTCACATTTTTTAAAAATTTTCTACATATATGTAAGAAAAATGAATAAAGAAAAAGAAAATACAAGTCACAAAAATGTAAGAGGAAATATATCTGGTAAATAAACCCATGAAACAATGCTCAACCTCTTTAGTACTCAAGGAGATACAAATTAAACAAGGTGAAATATAGGCACTATTTGTGACTCAGTAATTTTTCTACTTGGTTTTATCTCTGGAAAACACTTATATACATGGTCAAAGAAGAATACATTGAATGCTTATTGGAGCATTGTTTGTAGGAGTGAAAAACTAGAACAAAGCAGATGCTTATAAATACTAATAGTTGACATTTATTGCATGATTCAAATGTGGCAGGTACTATTCTAAAGGCTTTACATGTTCTACTATATTTACCTCCACATCAATCATATGAAGAAAGTATTATTATTTGCATTTTATTTATAAAAATGAGTCACAGGAAGATTAAGTAATCTATTCCAAGTTCCCAAGATTAGAGCCTGATAATCTGACGATAGAGCTAGTGTTCTTAACCGTGATACTATATAGTAAATTGGCTAAATAGTCTATTATATGAACTATGAATTATAAACGGCAGTTAAAAATAAGGTTCAGTAAAGTATAGATCCCTAATATGTAGATTTTTGATGAGATAGATCTTAGTATAAAGATCTCCAACATATATTGTAGAATGAAGAAGACATTGCAGAAAAATATTCAGTATAATAATATTTATTTTTAAATTCCCTGTATATATTCTATATTTTCTACATACACCTAGAAATGTGTGAAGAGCACAAGGGAAAATATCTAAAAGGACGAGGGAGAAGGCAGTGGACAGAAATTAGTAGTGGGTGCATGTATCCAAAAAATTTCATCTTTATCTGTAAGTATTAATTGTACAAATTAATATTTTAAAGGAGAGTTAAAGACAGGTTTACAGTCCAGTGTTTTAAGATGCTTGGAGGTCATCATTAGGCCCTAAGAACAAGTAAACTGAAAAATCAGAAAACTCAACAACTCTTTGTAGATCCATAAGAAGTGAGGTCACAGGGAAATCCACTGCTCCCCAAACTGGGGAGACAGACAGAAAAATACATAAAAGAAATCAAAGCAGGAACCTCTGTGGAAACAAGTGCCAGGGTAAGAAAACCTAAACTGTAAATGATGAATTGTTTGGGGCTCAATGTGGACTAGTGTTTGAGATAAAAACTCCAGATGAGCCCAGTCATCAGGAAGCTCCCACACTTTTGTGAGTTTTGCTTCCTGGATTTATTATACCAGACCTCACAGTGAATATCAGAGAAAATTATCCTCATGCTTCCAGGAAGAAAAGGAAGAAAGGAACCATTTTGAAATACATACGTGAATTTTCTTTTTATTAAAAAGCTCTTTCCTCAGGAGAAACTAACCTGCTGGGATTTTATCAGAGTCTAACAAACCTGGGGAAAGGAAAAGATGCAACTCCAGCCCTCTCTTCCATGTTGGAAAAGAAAAAATGTTTAATGTAGACCACTCTAGTCATCCTAAGTGTGGCAGCAGTATACTGAGAAGCACTTGCAATATTCACAATCCAGAGGTACGAGCTCACTAAAAATCTGAGACCTAATCGTAAAACTGTAGAACTATTTGTCACCCCCTATACACACTATATTACCACATTGCTAAAGACCTATTTAGAGCAGTTTTTTTTACCCAGGACATCATGACTGGATGTCAAGAAAGGAACTTGGAACCAACCCAAATGCCCATCAATGATAGATGGGATAAAGAAAATCTGGCACATATACACCATGGAGTACTATGCAGCCATAAAAAAGGATGAGTTCATGTCCTTTGCAGGGACATGGATGAAGCTGGAAAACATGATTGTCAGCAAACTAACACAGGAATAAAAAACCAAACACTGCATGTTCTCACTCATAAGTGGGAGTTCAACAATTAGAACGTGTGGACACAGGGAGGGGAACATCATATAATGGGGCCTGTCAAGGGGTGGGGGTCTAGGGGAGGGATAGCATTAGGAGAAATACCTAACGTAGATGATGGGATGATGGGTGCAGCAAACCACCATGGCACGTGTATACCTATATAACAAACCTACATGTTCTTCACATGTACCCAAGAACTCAAAGTATAATAAAAAAAGAAATAATTACAAATCATACTAAAAGAAAAAATACAGTTTGAAGAGACACATCAAGTGTCAGAATTAGATTTGGTTATGGCAAGGATGTTGGAATGGTCAGGTAAGAAATTTAAATATATTATGACCAGTATGCTAAAGGCTCTAACGGGTAAAGTAGACAGCATGCAAGAATAGAAGGACATTATAATTAGAAATGAAATTATAAGAAAGAAGCAAAAAGTAATTTTAGAGATTTAAAAAACTAAAATGAAGAATGCCTCTGATGTGCTTACTAGGGAATTGCACACAGCTAAGCCAAGAATATTTGAGCCTATCTCAATAGAAACTTCAAAAACATAAGAGAAAAAAGAAAAAAAAAGAAAAACAAAAACAGAACAAAATATTCAAGAACTGTGGGATAACTACAAGAGGTATAACGTATGTGTAATGGCTGTATCAGAAGTAGAGGAAGAAACAGAAGTAATATTTGAAACAATGAAGACTGAGAATTTTCTGCAAATTAATGTCAGACACCAAACCACAGATCCTGGAAGCTGAGAAAATATCAAGTAGGATATAGTAAAAAAAGAAAAAGAAAACAAAAAGAATTCAAACCTAGGCATGCTATACTCAAACCACAAAAATCAGAGATAAAGAAAAATTCCTAAAAAGAGTTAAATGGGAAAAAAACTTCCCTACACTAAAGATAAAAATTACATCACACTTATCCTCAGAAATCATGCAAGTAAGAGGAGAATGGAGTTACATATTTAAAGTGTTGAGAGAAAAGAACTACTAACCTATAATTCTGTATCTAGCAAAATTATCTTTCAAAAGTGAAGGAGAAATAAAGACTAAGCCAAAAGAACAAGCATTAAGGAGGTTTCCTGCCAGCAGACCTGTTTTGCAAGAAATGTTAAAAATTCTTTATAGAGAAAAAGAAATATGTCAGAAACAAAAAGAATAAAAGAGCACCAGATAAGGGATAAATGAAGGTAAAATAAAAAATTATTTTTCTTATTTTTGGGGTCTGCCTGAGTCCAATATATTTCTTATTCTTAACTGATCTAACAGATAGTTTATTCAGAATAATAATAGGAACAATATATGTCATTATGTATTTGTTTTTACATATATATGTACATATGCATGTATACTTATGTATAAGTGAAATGAATAACAACAATTATACAAAAAATGGAATGGAAGAATCAGATTTTTTTGTTATTTTAAGGAACCCATACTACCCATAAGTAGTATAGTGTTGTTTAAAAGTGAACTTAGAGTAGCTGTAAGTGTATTTTTGCAAATACTAGGGCAACTACTTTAAAAAGTGTAATAAAAGTATGACTAACATGCTGAGAAAGGAGAAAAAATGAAATCATATAAAATGCTCAATGAAAACCACAGAAGGTATAAAAAGTATAATAGAAAAATTAAAAGAAGGATCAAAGATAAAGAAATAGAAAATAGTAACAAATAATATAGACATTAATACACCTATACCAATTATAATTTGGAACATCAGTGTTCTAAATGCACCAATTAAAAGCCAGAGATTGTCAGAGTTTGTAATAAAAGAAAACCCAAATATGTCATCTACAGGAAAACTGCTTTGAATATGAAAACAATGGTAGCACTAATTGAAAGAAAGTGAAAGTAAGGAGTGACATCAGCAATATAGCGGAATAGGAGTTTCCATAGAAACAACAATTTTGGTAAAGACTCACAGGTAAGAATATTTTGTGAAATCCCTGGAGTATAGCTGAGGTTCCAGCACTCTAGTGGACAAAATCCCCAAGAGTAGATGCATTGAAGAGGGTAAGAAGAGAAGTTTCACTTTACTTGCATCACCCCTATCCAAAGGCAACACAATTTGGTGCTGAGAGATCCCCTGCGCCTATGATTTCTCCCACAGAAGGAAGGAAAATTAAAGTGAGCATCCAGCTTTCACAGTTTTGTAGGAGGCGGCCCAGGAGGCCTACTGCTGTCTCACCCCATGCAGCCCAGAACACTTATGGGATTGACACTGCCAAATCATCACGGGAAGCTTGAAGCAGAGGGAAAGGGAGGGAGCAAACAGTAACCAGTGCATATTTCTCAACAGCTAGCCAGTGATTCTGCTAACTGGTTCATAGACTCTACCAAGATACCCACTCAAGAAGCCTGCAGAACAACTCACTTGAAGACATTCCAACCACCTGACACATGCCCCAGCACCCCTTCACCCATTGTTGGCACCCTTCACATCCCTGTAAACAGCATGCACAAGCTCTCAGAGAAGGCACACAAGTTTGAAAAACAAATGCAGATCTTAGCAGCTGGCTCAACTTTGCTGGTTTCAGAGAGGGCTCCACAGCCTCAAACACTTCAGGACACTGCCATAGGAAAACGTATAATAGAGGTTCTCAGCACCGGGCCTGGATTTGTGGGGTCAAGAAAAAGCATACAATTGCAAGACTGCTTCCCAAAGAGAGAACAAGAGAAGTGGAGCAAGGAAATGTATATAAATTTCTGAAAGTCCCCCTAAATTCCTAGAAGGGCTTCCTGGTGAACGATCTTCTGTCCTAAAGCCAGTCAGTAAAGACTGGAGAATGTGACTACTTATTCAGATAGAAGACAGCAATGCAGGTCTTCAAGGAATATAAATAACCCAGAAAATACAGACTGTCCCTGGAACAACAGCAACAAAAAGAATAAAAAGGTGTGAATGAAGCCTGCTGAACTTAAGAGAAACTATCAAACACACACACACACGCACACACACACATGCAAGTCTCAGAATGATCAGAGAAAAAAAAGGAACAGAAATCTTAATAAATAATGACAAAACTTCCAAAATCCAGAAGGAAGAAAGAATATCCAGGTCTATGAACATCAACAAACTTGAAGTAGTTTGAGCATGAAATGGTCTTCACTGAGAAACAGTATAATCGAATTATCAAAATAAAACACAGAACTTGAATGCTGCAAGAGAAAAGCAACTTGTCACATACAAAAAAAACCTCCACAAGGTTATCAGTTTATTTGTCACTAGAAATCTTGCAAGCAAGGAGAAAATGAAGTGATATATTCAAATTGCTGAAAGGAACACCTCCCAAATAACAATATTAGCTTGGCAAATCTACCCTTCAGAAATAAAAGAACAATAAAGACAGAAGCTGAGAGAATTCAGACCACTAGATCTACAATACAAAAAAAAAATCTAGAGATATTCAAGTTGAAAAAAGTTATGCTAATCAGCAACATGTAAACATATGAAGATATAATATGCAGAAGAATGAAACTGGACCCCTACATATCACCATATGCAAGAATGAACTCAAGATGAATTAAGGACTTAAACAGAAGACTTCGAACTATAAAAATCATAGAAGAGGAGCTAGAAAATATTCTTCTGGACCTCAGCCTTGGGAAATAATTTATGACCAAGTCCTAAAAAGCAATTCCAACGAAAACAAAAATTGACAAGTGAGACCTAATCAGCCTAAAGAGGTTTTGTACGGCAAAGGAACAGAGTGAACAGACAACCTACAGAATGAGAGAAAATATTTGCAAACTATGTATCTAACAAAGAACTAATATTCAGAATATGTAGGGTACTTAAATCAACAGAAAAAAAAACTCTTATTAAAAAAAAGAAAATAAAGAAGTTCACAAAGACATGAGCAGACACTTCTGAAAAGAAGACATACAAGCAGCCAACACATATATAAAAATGCTCGACATCACTAGTCATTGGAGAAACGCAAATCCAAACCACAATGAGATACTATCTCACACTAGTCAGAATGGCTATTATTAAAAATTCAAAAAATAGCAGATGCTGGTGAGGCTGCAAAGAAAAGGGAAAAGTTACACACTGTTGGTGAGAATGTAAATTAGTTCAGCCACTAGGGAGAGCAGTTGGGATATTTCTCAAAGAACTAAAAATAGAATCACCATTGATCCCCCAATCTCATTACTGTGTATATGTGCAAAGGAAAAAAAATCATTCTAACGAAAAGACACATTAACTTCTATGTTCATTGCAGTACTATTCACAATAGCAATGACATGGGATTAACCTAGATGCCCACCAACAGTGAATTGGATAAATAAAATATGATTTGCTTACACCATGAAATACTATGCAGCCATAAAACCAAATGACATCAAGTCTGTTGCAGTAACGTGGATGTAGCTGGAGTCCATTATTCTAAGCAAATAAATACAGAAACAAAAAATAATCACATATTACATGTTCTCATTTATAAGTGAGAGCTAAATCTTGGGTACACATGGGCATGAACATGGGGAAAATAGACACTGCAGACTCCAAAAGAAGAAGAGAAGGAGGGGAGCAAGGGCTGAAAAATATGCTATTTATGCTTACTAGCTATGTAACAGGACCAGTAGAAGCCTAAACCTCAGCATCAAACAGTATACCCTTTTAACAAACCTGCACGTGTAACCCCTGAATCTAAAATAAAAATGGATTCAATTGCTTTAATTTTTAGCTCCCACAAATAAACAAGAATATGTGAATGTTATTTTTCCGTGCTGGGCCTATTTCACTTAGTATAATGACCTCCACTTTCATCCAAGTTGCTGCAAATGACATCATCTCCAAGATCTCATTCTTTTTTATGGTTGTATAGTACTCCGTTGTGTATATATACCACATTTCTTTAACCATTCAGCTGTTGATGGAGACTTAGGCTGCTTCTAAATAACTATTGTGAGAATTGCTGCCATAAATATGGGAGTGTGGCTATCTCTTTGATAAACTGATTTCCTTTCTTTTGGGTCTATACCTAACAATGGTATTGCTAGATCATACGGTAGCTCTTTTTTATTTTTTAATGTTTTATTCATTTGTTTATTTATATTTATATTTTTATGGATACACAGTAGGTGTATACATTTAGTGGGCACATGAGAGGTTTTGGTACAGGTATGCAGTGCATAATAGTCACATCATGGAAAATGGGATATAAATACCCTCAAGCATTTATTCTTTGTGTTACAATCAATCCAATTATACTCCTTCAGTTATTTTAAAATATACCTTTACTTTATTATTGACTATAGTCACCCTGTTGTGGTATCAAACGCCAGGTCTTATTTATTCTTTCTAATTGTTTTTTATACTCATTAACCATCCCACATGAAGAGCACTCCATTTTGTGTAAGCACCACATTTTCTTTACTAATTTATCTTTTGATGGACATTTAAGTTGCTTCCAACTCTTGGCTATTGTTAACAGTGCTAACATGTTAACAAACATGGAAGTGCAGATATCTCTTCGATATACCGATTTTTCTTTTGGGTATATACCCAGCAGTGGTACTGCTGAATCATATGGTAGTTCTCTTTTTAGCTTTTTGAGAAATCTCCAAATTGTTCTACACAGTGTTTGTACTAATTTATGTTCCTATCAGCAGTGTATATAAGGGTTCCATTTTCGCCACTTCCTGGTTACCAGAGACTGAGAAAGGTAGTGGAGCGGCTGAGATGGGGAAGGAGGTATGGTTAAATGGTACAAAAATAGTTGTAAAGAATGAAGAAGATCTAGTATTTTATAGTACGATGGGATGATTTGAGTCAACAGGAACTCAATTGTACATTTCAAAATAACTAAAAGTGCATAATTGAATTGTTTGTAACACAAAGGATAAATGCCTGAGGTAATGGAAAACTTGTTTACCCTGATGTGATAGTTAGACATTGTATGCCTGTAGCAAAATATCCCATATATTCTATACATACATACACACACATATATATATACCCACTATGTACCCATATAGATTAAAATTTGAAAATTAAAATATAAAATACAATAAAAATGAAAAATAAAAATATTAATTGACAGAAAACATAGGAACATATAAAACTTGCTGGTAAAAGTAAGCATATAGTCAAATGTCGATTAATACTGTAATGGTGGTATATAAATCACTTTAAACAGTATAAAAGTTAAAAGGCAAAAGTATCAAAAAGATCCAAAGCTACAATAAGTTATTAATGTATAAACAATAAAGTGGTAGAAAGTTCCACATCAATAACAAAATATTGGGAATGGTGACAAAAGTATTAATTTTTGTAAACAAAATTAACATACTATCAGGTTAAAACAGAACGTCATAACCGTAAGATGCTTTATGCAAGTCTCATGTTAATCACAAACAAAATACCTATATTTGATTCACAAAAGAAAAAGATAGGCTGGGCGCAGTGGCTCAAGCCTGTAATCCCAGCACTTTGAGAGGCTGAGGCAGGTGGATCACGAGATCAGGAGATCGAGACCATCCTGGATACATGGTGAAACCCCGTCTCTACTAAAAATAAAAAAAAAAAAAATTAGTTGGGCGTGGTGGTAGGCGCCTGTAGTCCCAGTTACTCGGGAGCCTGAGACAGGAGAATGGCGTGAACCCGGGAGGCAGAGCTTGCAGTGAGCCAAGATCGCACCACTGCACTCCAGCCTGGGCGACAGAGCAAGACTCCGTCTCAAAAAAAAAAAAAAAGAAAAAAAAAGATAAAGGAATCAAGGCATGCCACTACAAATCAGAAATTAAAACAGCAGATGAAGAAGGTAACAAAGCACTGCAAAAGAGTCAGTAAAAAATTAACAAAATGGCATTAGTAAGTCCTATGTATCAACAATGACCTTAAGTGTAAATTGGTTAAATTATCCAATCAATACATGTACACTGGCTGAATGGTTAAAAGAAAAACAAAGGCAAGATTCAACCATGTGTTGTCTACAAGAAACTCACTTTAGCTTTAATGACGCACATAGGCTAAAAGTGATGGGATAAAATACAATATCCCATGAAAATTGCCACCAAAAGAGAGCAGGGGTGACTATATTTATAAAAGACAAAATAGGTTTATGTCAAAAACTGTCAGAAGAAGACAAGAATGTCATTATACAAAGATAAAGGGGTCAAGTCATAAACAGAATATTACAATTGTAACTATAAATGCATTCAATGTTGGAGCAACTAAATATATAAAGCAAATATTAACAGAACTGAAGGGAGAAATACATAGCAATACAATTACTGTAGGGGACTTTAATACCCCCTTTCAATAATGGATAGATCACTCAAAAGTAAATCAATAAGGAAACACAGAATTTGAACATCAGTATAAAACAAATGGATCTAACGGATACATAGAGACCCTTCCGTCCAACAGTAGCAGAATACAAATTCTTACCAAGTATATATGGAACATTCTCCAGATTAGACTATATGTTAGGCCACAATACAAGTGCTAACAAATATAAAAATGTTAAAATTATATCAAGAATCATTTCTAACCACAATGATATGAAATTAGAAATCAATAACAAAAGGAAAACTGGGAAACTTGCAAATATGTGTAAATTAAGCAACATACTAACAAACAACCAATGGGTTAAAGAAAAATTTCAAGTGTAATAAAATAATATCTTGGTGAAGCAGGAGAATAGGGAAAATGAGGCAGGAGAGTAGCAAAGGGAATTAAAAGTTGAATAAAAGGCAGAATAAGTAAAAGCAGAGGGCAGAAGCAAGGTGAAGGGGCAGGTGAGCAAGAAGCAAGGCAAGAGGCAGAAGTTAAGCAGCCAAAACAAAAAGTAAGATAAAGCAGCGAGTAAGGATCCCATGGCCGATAGTATCTAGACCAAACAGGTAAGGGGCAACTCTTCAGGGATAGTCGTGTGCATTAAAAATATCCTTAACATGACCTTGTGTAATAATCAGCTCATTAAAGCTCACACCTATGGACTTCATATCATGCATGCACTTAAACTTATGGGATGGAGGCAATGTGCAAGCACACAGGGGATAAATAACTAAGAAACACACCTATCAGTCAAAAAGGCAGACACTGGCTAGTCAACCCTAGGGAAGAGAGGAAAAAGAAAACACATAAAAAGACCCAAAGTACACCAAACTAAGGCTGATCTAATCTCACAGAGGTCAGTCTGTTCTCCCCCTCTGAGAGTGTAATACTGTGCTTAATAAATTTTTGCTGCTTTGCTTTGCTATCTGTGTGTGTCTTGTCCAATTGTTTGTTTGAGACACCAAGAGCTTGGAACAGTGAGGCACTATCTAGTAACATTGGGACAAGTTAAAATGAAAATACAACATGCCAAGCTTATGGGATGCAGCAAAAGGAGTTATCAGCAGGAAGTTTTCAGTAATAAATTGCTACATTAAGAAAATAGCAAAATCTGAAATTAAAAAAATCACTTTACAATGCCAGGAAATAAAAAAAGAGCAACTAGTACACACAGTAAGCATAAGGAAATAATAAAGATGGAAGAAGCAAATTAAATAAAGACTAGAAAAAACAATAGAAAATATTCACAAAATTAAGACTTGTTTTTTAAAAAGATAAAGCAATAGAATTTTAGCTAGAGTAAAAAGGGAGAGAAAAGATACAAACAAATAAATTTATAAATGAAAGAGGAAGCGTTACAACTGATACCAGAGAAATATGAAGGATCATGAGACTACTATGAACAATTATATATCAACAAATTGGATAATCTAGAAGTGGATGAATCCTAGACATAAAATCTAGCATGCTTGAACCACGAAGACATAGAAAATCCGAATAGACTGATAACATGAAAGGAGATTAAATCAGTTATCGAAAATCTCCTGGCAAAAAAGTTTAGAGCTAGATGAATTCACTGGGGAATTTTATGCAAACTTTAAGAATTTTTGCAATTCTAAAACTCTTCTAAAACTTTAAGAGGATGTAACCCTTTCAAATTCATTCTATGAGGCCAACTTTACCCTGATACCAAAAGCAGACACTATGAGAAGAAAATTACAATCCACTATTCCTGATGTACATAGATAAGAAAATCCTCAACAAAACACTACAAACTGACTTCACCAGGACTTTGTAAGAATTATATACCTTGAAAAAGTGAATTTATACCTTGGAGGCAAGAATGTTTAACATATGCAAATAATAAATATGATACTGAGACAGACAGGTCAGGAAGCTCCCTGACAAAATTCCAGCTGGCCTGTGCATTGGGAGGAGGGCACACTGGGGTGGAGACACAGAAGTTTTCATTCTTTGAAGCGGGGAGAAGCCTCGCCCCTCCTGTTCCTGTGTGGAACTTGGGATTAAACTGCAAGGCAGGAAGCTGACCAGCAGGGACTCTCCTTTGCAGAGGGTACCTGTTTCCGTTTATTTCCCTTTTCACCCAATAAAACCTTGCCTTATTCACCCTTCAAATTGCCTATGAGCCTAATCTTTTGTGGCCTTGTGACAAGGACCCCGCCTTTAGCTGAACTGAGGAGAAGTCCCACAACGATACACTACATAAACAGAATAAAAAATAAAAATCATAGGATCATCTCAATGGATGTAGAAAAAAATTTTGTGAGTTCAACATCCTTTCATGGTAAAATCTCTCAAACAATTAAGTATATAAGAAATGTACCTCAACATAATAAAGGCCATATATTACCCACCTGCAGCTAATACAGCCAATTTGAAAAACTGAAGACTGTTCCTCTAAGATCATGAACAAAGCAAGGATTCTCACTTCACCACTTCTAATTAACATAATACTAGAAGTCCTAGCCAGTGTAATTAGGTAACAAAAAAAGTCTTACATATAGGAATGGAAAAAAGTAAAACTGTCTTATTTGCATTTAATGTGATATTACATTTTGAAAACCCTAAAAACTTCTCAAAAAAGTGTCAGAACTAATACATCAACTCAGTAACGTTTCAGGACACATAATCAGTTACAATTATCTGTTACATTTCTATATACTAACAGCTTATCAGAAAAAAATACAGGGAAAGAACCTTATCTAAAATCTCATCTAAAATATCATCAAAAAAGACAAAATAGATATAAATTTAATAAAGAAAATGAAAAAGGTGTACACTGAAAACTACAAAACAATTGAAAGACAATAAAGTAGGCACAAATAAATTGAAATATATTTTTATGTTACGGAATTGAAGAGGTAAAATTGCTAAAATGTTCATACTACACAAAGCAATCAACAGTCAAGTCAATCCTTATCAAAATTCCAATGGCCTTTTTCACAGAAATAGAATAAATTATCCTAAAATTTATATGAAACCAGAGAAGACCCTGTAAGCAAAGCAATTTTGAGTAAGTAGAACAAAGCTAAAGACAGCAGACTTCTTGATTTCAATTATATTACGCATTTATAGTAATTAAATTAAAACAGTATTGGCACTGGCATAAAACAGACATGTAGACCAATAGAACAGAATTAAGAACCCTGAAATAAATCCTCACATGTAAAGTCAGCTAACTTTTGACAAGGATGCAAAGAATACAAGTGGGCAAAGAATGGTCACTTCAATAAATGGTGTTGGAAATACTAGTTATCCACATGAAAACAGGTAAAATTTGACTCTTATCTTCCCCCATACACAAAATCAATGCATAATGAATACGTGACCCAACAATAAGGCATGAATCTGTAAAAGTCCTAGAAAAAAAAACATAGTGGAAAAATTCCTAGAAAGTGATTTTGATAATAATTTTTGTATATGACATAAAAAGCAAAAGCAAGAGATGTAAAAATAAACAAGTGGGAATACATCAAACTAAAAAGCTTCTGCAGAGCTAAGAAACAATTAACAAAATAAAAAGGCAACCTATGGGATGGGAGAAAATATTTGCAAACCATGCATCTGATAAGGGGTTAATATCCGAAATATCCAAGAAACTCATACTGTGGAACAGCTAAAATACACCCAATTTTAACAATGGGCAAAGGACCTAAGTAGACATTCTTCCAAAGAAAACATACAAAAGCCCAAGTATATGAATAGTTGCTCAATATCACTAATAACCCGGGAAATACAAATCGAAACCACAATAAGATATTACCTCACATCTGTTTGAATGGCTGTTATTAAAATGCCAAAAGATAAATTATTCTGCAGGTGTGGAGAAAGGAGAACACTTGTACACTCTTGGTGAAAATGTAAATATATACATCAATTATCAAAAACAGTATGCAGGTTTCTCAACAAATTAGAAATAGAAATACCATATGATCTAGCAATCCCACTTCTGGGTGTACATATCCAAAATAATTTAAACCATAATTTCAAAGAAGTATGTGCACTCCTATGTTCACTGCAGCATTATTTACAATAGCCAAGATATGAGAAACATGTAAATGCCCATCAATGGACAAATAAATAAGAAATTGTGATATAATATATATATGAATAATATTCAACCTTAAAAAAGAAGCAAATTCTGTCATTTGTTACAAAATGAATGGACCTAGAAGGCATTATGTTAAGTAAAATAAACTAGACACAGAACAAAAACTGTATTCTTTTACTTATTTGTGGTATGTAAATTAGTCAAACTCATAGAAACAGAGAATAGAATGGTGGTTACTAAAGACTGAGGTAAGGGAGAAATGGAAAGGTGATAGTTTGAGGGTCAAAATTTCAGTTATGCATGATAAATTGGTTCTGGAGATCTACTATACAGCATAGGGACCATATCTAACAATGGTCTATTGTATACTTAAAATTGCTAAAAGAAATAGATCTTATATTAATTGTTCTTAACATTAAAAAACAAAAAAAATGCATTAATAACAAATGGGACAGGTGGAAACTTTGGTACATGATGTATATGTTTAGACTGTTGATGGTGGTGATCATTACACAGGTATATACCTAGTCCCAATTTATCAATATGTATATATTAAATGTGTAAAGCTTTTAATATGTCAATCATACCTTAATAAGGTGGTTTAAAAAAAATGAAAGTGGGAATGGCTTTATTAATTTCAGACAGAGCAGACTTAAGAGCAAGGGAAATTATCAGTGAGCAGAAAAAACGAAATAATAAAAATTAAAGCAGAAATCAATGCATTCAGAAACAGGAAATCAACAGAGAAAATAAACAGATCAAAAGGTGGTTCTTTGAAAAGATTAATACAAATGAAAAACCTCTAGCCAGGCTAATTAAGAAAGAAAAAGAGAGTGCTAATGCAGGGCCTAGACTTCTAGTGCCTCTGAGGCAGAACCAAAGTAGCGTGCACCCAGGGAAATTCCTGTTCCTGCCCACCTGTCTGCCCGTGACCTGTGTACCTGTTACGAAACTCCAGGGCCAGCTGATTTTTGTGCTTGTAGGATGGTTTTGAACAGAAATAATACTTGTTTACTGTAGGAGCCCTAGTTTTCATTTTTCAGTCCTATGAATGCTGTGAAATGATTTATTCCTTTCAGGCCAGGAATCTCACAGGCATATATACCTCTAGGTTAGGATTATCCTAACTCACTAAAGATGTCAGGATATTGGGGCTAAGAGGAGTTTGGGCTGTTAAAAATAACAGTGTTTTTCTGTCAAACTGGTGACCAAGAAATAGCTAAGACAATTTTGGTGCTTTACCTATCTCTGCAAAAAATAGATAATTTGGCATACCATTAATTACAACCTCCAATCATATCAAGTGAAACTACCCTAAAAGAAAAGCTAACGGGCACTCTTGAAAAAGTTTAAATATCAGAGATTAAAAAGACTTTAGAATTTGGAAAAAAAAAGGAAAACAGAAAACACTAATTACTAATATCTAAAATGAAAAGTGGACATCACTATAAATCCTATGGAGACTAAAATGATACTAAGCAATTTTTTTCAACTTTTATTTTAGGTTCAAGGGGTACATGTGCAAGTTAGTTACAAGAGTATATTGCATGACCCTGAGGTTTGGGGTATTAATGATCCCATCACCCAGATGCTCAGCATAGTACCCAGTAGGTAGTTTTTAAAAAAATTCTCAGGCATCCCAATCCCTCTGTCATCTAGTAGTCCCCAGTGTCTATTGTTCCCAACTTTTTATCTACGTGTACTCAGTGTTTAGCTCCCACTTTTATGTGAGAACATGTAGCATTCAGTTTTCTTCTCCTGCATTAATTTTCTTAGGATAATGACTTCCAACTACATCTGAGTTTCTGCAAAAAAACATGATTTCATTCTGTTTTATGGCTGTGTAGTATTCCATGGTGATACATACTACAGTTTCTTTCTTTTTTTTTTTTTTTGGTAGGTGGGCTAAGATTTATTTACTTACATAGCATTTAAAAATAATTCATTGGGTGGCTGGCAAGATGGCCAAATAGGAACAGCTCCAGTCTGTAGCTCCCAGCAAGATCAATGCAGAAGGCGGCTGATTTCTGCATTTTCATCAGAGGTACCGGGCTCATCTAATTGGGATTGGTTAGGCAGTGGGTGCAGCCCATGGAGGGCAAGCAGAAGCAGAGTGGAGTGTTGCCTCACATGGGAAGCACAAGGGGTTGGGGAACTCCCTTCCCTAGCCAAGGGAAGCCATGAGGGACTGTGCTATGAGGAAGGGTGCATTCCAGCGCACACACTATGCTTTTCCCACAGTCTTTACAACCCTCAGACCAGGAGATTCCCTCTGGTGCCTACACCTCCAGGGCCCTGGGTTGCAAGCACAAAACTAAGCAGCCATTTGGGCAGGCACCGAGCTAGCTGCAGGAGGTTTGTTGTTTTGTTTTGTTTTGTTTTGTTTTTCATACCCCAGTGACACTTGGAATACCAGAAAGGCAGAACCATTCACTCCCCTGGAAAGGGGGCTGAAGCCAGGGAGCCAAGTGGTCTAGCTCAGTGGATCCAACCCCACAGAGCCCAGCAAGCTAAGATCCACTGGCTTGAAATTCTCACTGCCAGCATGGCAGCCTGAAGTCAACCTAAGATGCTTGAGCTTGATGGAGGGAGGGGCCACCACCATTACTGAGGCTTGAGTAGGTGGTTTTCCCTTCCCAGTGTAAACAAAGCAGCTGGGAAGTTTGAACAGGGTGGAGCCCAACACAGCTCAGCAAAGCCACTGTAGCCAGACTGCCTCTCTATGTTCCTCCTCTCTGGGCAGGGCATCTCTGAAGGAAAGGCAGCATTCCTAGTCAGGGGCTTATAGATAAAACTCCCATTTCTCTGGGACAGAGCACCTAGGGGAAAGGAGTGGCTGTGGGTGCAACTTCAGCAGATTTAAATGTTCCTGCCTCCTGGCTCTGACGAGAGCAGTGGATCTCCCAGTAGAGTGCTTGAGCTCTGCTAAGGGACAGACTGACTCCTCAAGTGGGTACAAGACCCCTTTCCCTCCTGACTGGGAGACATCTTCCAGTAGGAATTGACAGACACCTCATACAGGAGAACTCCAGCAGGCATCTGGCAGGTGCCCCTCTGGGAGGAAGCTTCCAGAGGAAGGAACAGGCAGCAAACATTGCTGTTCTGCAGCCTCTGCTGGTGATTCCCAGGCAAAAAGGTTCTGGAGTGGACCTCCAACAAACTGCAGCAAACCTGCAGCAGAGGGGCCTGTTAGAAGGAAAACTAACAAACAGAATGGAATAGCATCAACATCAACAAAAAGGATGTCCACACAAAACCTCATCTGAAGATCACCAACATCAAAGACCAAAGGTAGATAAATCCACGAAGGTTAGGTAAAACCAGTGCAAAAAGTCTGAAAATTCCAAAAACCAGAATGCCTGTTCTCCTCCAAAGGATCACAACTACCCGCCAGCTAGGTAAAAAAAACTGGATGGAGAATGAGTTTAATGAATTGAAAGATGCAAGTTTCAGAAGGTGGTAAAAGCTAAAGGAGCATGTTCTAACCGAATGCAAGGAAGCTAAGAACCTTGAGAAAAGGTTAGAGTAATTGCTAACTACAATAAACAGTTTAGAGAAGAACATAAATGAGCTGATGGAGCTGAAAAACACAGTATGAGAACTTTATGAAACATGCACAAGTATCAATAGCTGAATCAATCAAGCAGAAGAAAAGATATAAAAGGTTGAAGATCAACTTAATGAAATAAAGTGTGAAGACAAGGTTAGAGAAAAAAGAATGAAAAGGAACAAAGCCTCTGAGAAATATGGGACTATGTGAAAAGACCAAATCTATATTTCACTGGTATACCTGAAAGTGACAGGGAGAAGAGAATCAACTTGGAAAACACTCTTCAGGATATTATCCAGGAGAATTTCCCCAACCTAGCAAGACAGGCCAACATTCAAATTCAGGAAATACAGAGAACACCACAAAGATACTCCTTGAGAAGAGCAACCCCAAGACACATAATCATCAGATTCACCAAGATTAAAATGAAGGAAAAAATGTTAAGGGCAGCTGGAGACAAAGGTTGGGTTACCCACAAAGGGAAGCCCATCAGACTAACAGTGGATCTCTCTGCAGAAACCCTACAAGCCAGAAGAGAGTGGGAACCAATATTCAACATTCTTAAAGAAAAGAATTTTCAATCCAGAATTTCGTATCCAGCCATAATAAGCCTCGTAAGTGAAGGAGAAATAAAATCCTTTACAGACAAGCAAATGCTGAGAGATTTTGTCACCACCAGGACTGCCTTACAGGAGCTCCTGAAGGAAGCACTAAACATGGAAAGGAACAACCGGTACCAGTCACTGCAAAAACATACCAAATTGTAAAGACCATGACACTATGAAGAAACTGCATCAACTACTGGCCAAAATAACCAGCTACCATCATAATGACAGGATCAAATTCAGACATAACAACATTATCCTTAAATGCAAATGGGCTAAATGCCCCAATTAAAAGACACAGACTGGCAAATTGGATAAAGAGTCAAGACCCATCAGTGGACTGTATTCAAGAGAACCCATCTCATGTGCAAAGACACACATAGGGTCAAAATAAAGTGATATAGGAATATTTACCAAGCAAATGGAAAGCAAAAAAAAAAAAAAAAGCAGGGGTTGCAAATCTATTCTCTGACAAAACAGATTTAAACCAACAAAGATCAAAAAAGACAAAGAAGGGCATTACATAATGGTAAAGGGATCAATGCAGCAACAAGAGCTAACTATCCTAAATATATATGCACCCAATACAGGAGCATTCAGATTCATAAAGCAAGTTCTTAGAGACCTATAAGGAGACTTAGACACCCACACAATATTAGTGGGAGATTTTAACAGCACACTGTCAATATTAGACAGATCAATGCAACAGAAAATTAACAAAGATATTCAGGACTTGAACTCAGCTCCGGACCAAGCAGACCTAATAGGCATCTACAGAACTCTCCACCCCAAATCAACAGAATATACATTCTTCTCAGGACCACATCACACTTATTCCAAAATTGACCACATAGTTGGAAGTAAAACACTCCTCAGCAAATGCAAAAGAACGGAAATCATAACAAACAGTCTCTCAGATTGCAGTGCAATCAAATTAGAACTCAGGATTAAGAAGCTCACTCAAAACTACAGAACTACATGGAAACTGAACAACCTGCTCTTGAATGAACACTGGGTAAATAATGAAATTAAGGCAGAAATAAATAAGTTCTTTGAAACCAATGAGAACAAAGACACAATGCACCAGAATCTCTGGGACACAGCTAAAGCAGTGTTTAGAGGGAAATTTATAGCACTAAATTACCACAGGAGAAAGCAGGAAAGATGTAAACTGGACACTCTAACATCATAATTAAAAGAACTAGAGAAGCAAGAGCAAACAAATTCAAAAGCTAGCAGAAGGCAATAAATAACTAATATCAGAGTAGAACTGAACAAGATAGAGTCATGAAAAACCCTTCAAAAAATCCATGAATCCAGGAGCTAGTTTTTTGAAAAGATTAAAAAAATAGACCACTAGCCAGACTAATAAAGAAGAAAAGAGAGAAGAATCAAAGAGACACAATAAAAAATGACAAAGGGGATACCACCACCCATCCCACAGAAATACAAACTACCATCAGAGAATACTATAACCACCTCTATGCAAATAAAATAGAAAATCTAGAAGAAATGGATAAATTCCGGACACATACATCCCCCAAGACTAAATCAGGAAGAAGTCATATCCCTGAATAGACCAGTAACAAGTTCTGAAATTGAAGCAGTAATTAATAGCTTAACAACCAAAAAAAGCCCAGGACCAGATGGCTTCACAGCCAACTTCTACAAGGGTACAAAGAGGACCTGGTACCATTCCTTCTGACACTATTCTAACCAAAAGAAAAAGAAGGATTTCTCCCCAACTCATTTTATGAGACCAGCATCATACTGATACCAAAACCTGGCAGACACAATAAAAAAGAAAATTTCAGGCCAATATCCCTGATGAAGATTGACACAAAAATCCTCAATAAAATACCAGCAAACCTAATCCAGGAGGACATCAAAAAGTTTGTCCACCACGATCAAGACAGCTTCAACACTGGGATGCAAGGCTGGTTCAACATATGCAAATCAATAAACGTAATCCATCACATAAACAAAAGCAATGACAAAAGCCATGGTTATCTCAATACATGCAGAAAAGGCCTTCAATAAAATTCAACACTCTTTCATGCTAAAAACTCTCAATTAACTAGGTATTGATGGAATGTATCTCAAAATAATAAGAAATATTTATAACAAACCCACAGCCAACATCATGTTGAATGGGCAAAAGCTGGAAGCATTCCCTTTGAAAACCAGCACAAGACAAAGATGCCCTCTCTCACCACTCCTATTCAACATAGTATTGGAAGTTCTGGTAGGGCAATCAGGCTAGTGAAATAAATAAAGGGTATTCAGATAGGAAGAAAGGAAGCCAAATTGTCTCTGTTTGCAGATGACATGATTGTATATTTAGAAAACCCCATTGTCTCAGCACAAAATCTTCTTAAACTGATAAGCAACTTCAGCAAAGTCTCAGGATACAAAATCAACATGTACACCAATAATAGACAAACAGAGAGCCAAATAATGAGTGAATTCCCATTCACAATTGCTACAAAGAGAATAAAATACCTAGGAATACAACTTACAAGGGATGTGAAGGACCTTTTCAAGGAGAACCACAAACCACTCCTCAAGAAAATAAGACAGGACACAAACAAATGGAAAAATATTCCATGCTTATGAATAGAAAGAATCAATATCTTGAAAATGGCCATACTACCCAAAGTAATTCATAGATTCAATGCTATCCCCATCAAGCTACCATTGACTTTCTTCACAGAATTAGAAAAAACTACTTTAAATTTCATATGGAACCAAAAAAGAGCCCGTATAGCCAAGACAATCTAAAGCAAAAAGAACAAAGCTGGAGGCATCATGCCACCTGACTTCAAACTATACTACAAGGTTACAGTAATTAAAACAGCATGGTACTGGTACCAAAACAGATATATAGACCAATAGAACAGAACACAGGCCTCAGAAGGAACACCACACACCTACAACCATCTGATCTTTGACAAACCTGACACAAACAAGCAATGGGGAAAGGATTCCCTATTTAATAAATGGTATTGGGAAAACTGGCTAACCATATGCAGAAAACTGAAACTGGACCCCTTCCTTAACTTTGTACAAAAATTAACTCAAGATGGATTAAAAACTTAAACATAAGACCTAAAACTATAAAAACCCTAGAAGAAAACCTAGGTAATATCATTCAGGGCATAGACATATGCAAAGACTTCATGACTAAAACACCAAAAGCAATAGCAGCAAAAGCCAAAACTGACAGATGGGATCTAATTAAACTAAAGAGCTTCTGCACAGCAAAGGAATCTATCATCAGAGTGAGGAGGCAACCTACAGAATGGGAAAAATTTTTGCGACCTATCCATCTGACAAATGGCTAATATTCAGAATCTACAAAGAACTTAAACAAATTTACAAAAAAAAAAACATCAAAAAGTGGGTGAAGAATATGAACACACATTGCTCAAAAGAAGACATTAATGAGGCCAACAAACATATGAAAAAAAGCTCATTATCACTGCTCATTAGAGAAATGCAAATCAAAACCACAATGAGATATCATGTCTCGCCAGACAGAATGGCAATTATTTAAAAAGTCAGGAGACAACAGATGCTGGCGAGGCTGTGGAGAAATAGGAATGCTTTTACACTGTTGGTACGAGTGTAAATTAGTTCAATCATTGTGGAAGACAGTGTGGTGATTCCTCAAGAGTCTAGAACCAGACATACCATTTGACCCAGCAATCCCATTACTCCGTATACACCCAAAGGATTATAAATCTTTCTACTATAAAGAAATATGCACATGTATGTTTATTGCAGCACTTTTTACAATAGCAAAGACTTGGAACCAACCCAAATGCCTGTCAATGATAGACTGGATAAAGGAAATGTGGCACATATACACCATGCAGTACTATGCAGCCATAAAAAAGGATGAGTTCATGTCATTTGCAGGGACATATTTGAAGCTGGAAACCATCATTATCAGAAAACTAACACAGGAACAGAAAACCACACACCACATGTTCTCACTCATAAGTGGGAGCTGAACAGTGAGAACACATGGACACAGGGAGGGGAACATCACACACCAGGGCGTGTTGGGTGGTGGGGGGCTCGGGGAGGGAGAGCATTAGGAGAAATATCTAATGTAGATGACGGGTTGATGGGTGCAGCAAGCCACCGTGGCACATGTATACCTGTGTAATAACCCTGCACATTCTGCACATGTATCCCAGAACTTAAAGTATACTAAAATATAATAATCATAATAATTCATTTACTTCAGAAACATGGCAAACAATTGAGAATACTATTGAAACACTTAAAATTCAGAGAATGTCAGGAAAGGAAAGATCACAACTCCATTTTTGAGTTGGAGTAAAAGATCTGAGCCAGGCCCCCATCCTAGGCTAGTCTCCTCCGTTAAGCAGGGACAACCAAAAGATAAAAAAGCCTTGGCCTCATCCCCATCAGGAGATGGCCTGAACTGCTCACAAATAAGAAACAACTTGATGATACTGAGTACTGATTCCTGATGAGTCATTAGGAATGTCAGTTGGTTCTCTCTTCAGTAGGTGGCTTAGCACCCTTCTGGAGAACAGACAGTAGTAGTCTGGGGCTGGAAGCCGAAGGCCAACATCCATCAAAGTTTACCTTCTTTTCAGTAATGCTCTTTTTCTTATTTCAACAGCAAGAAACCTGAAATCCAGAGAAGTCATTTAAAAAACCCCTCTGATTGCAACCTGAAAGCATCTCCCAAGCGAGACAGAGGTGTGGAGATGATTACTTCAACTTCAGTGGGCATCTTGTTCAATAGGGGAGAAGCCAGAGGAGAATCTGGTGTTGCTGGCTAGAGTTTGTTTCTCTTCCTTCTCTGAAGGCTTATTTTCTTGGTATTCTGTTGCTACATGTTTTAACTCTGGGAGGTCAAAAGGGGGTGGGAGAACTGGAGCAGTCTTCTTTGACAGCACCTGCTCCATGTCACACATCTCTTTCAGGATCTTGCTATTGGGCTTGGCACAGACAGGGTTAAAGAAGCTCAATCCTGGGGTTACCTCAGTAGGATCCTCCAGTTTGAAGGAGCCTTCAGAATTCTGGGTCCATTCAACAGTGCTCAAGCTATCCTTCCCTTGCTGGTGGTTCTGACACTTTGTGAGGTCACAGCTACAGTCCACACCACAGTCTGAATTTTGCTTACTGCACCCACACTGTTTGTTCCCACACAAGCACTTGCAGGAACGCCCTTGGATTTTCTTCCTGGCCACCTTAACTAATTTTGTTGGCTTCCATTCCTCATTATCCCCGTTATCACCATCACCATCACCATCCTCATGCTCATATACAGAATGCTTTGAACAATATTTTAGATCCTCGATGACCATTCTTTGCTCCAGGAAGTTTAACACGAGAAGGTTTAGGCTTAGGTGGGACATATTCACAAGAAGAGTCTGGAGATAGAAGAGTGTCCTTAGGAAGATGTTTCTGTCTGCTGGCTACCTGTAGAAGGGTCAGGGGTCAGTTTTTGCTTGATGGTTTCATTCTCTCAGAAAAACTGTTGATTTTGCTCACACACTTCTTGCATCTTCTCAAGTTCTTCATCCTGACACTTCAGTGTGCTCAGTAGCTGCTGTTCCCTTTCACTGCCTGATTCCTCTAACTGCTTCTCTGCCATTTAGCTCTGCTGCAGCTGGTCAAGAAGGTACAGCCCCTTCTCTTGGTGCTGTTGCTCCATTCTGACCAACTCAGCTTATAACTCTGTCTCTATCTCAGCAAAATGATTTTGTTCCTCAAACAGCATCTTCTGCATGTCAGCACAGCTGGCCTTGCTTTGTTTCAGGCTGCTTTCAAGTTTGCTGACTTGTATTTTGGAGGAGACCAGCTCTCAAATCAAATATTTCAGGGCACAATTGGCTTCCAGAATGGTGTCAATATTCTCCCAGCACTGTTTTGGCCTGTCTTCACTTTCTGTATCCAGCAGCTTCTGCTGTAGGTCAGCTATCTGAGAGCACTCCTGAGTTCCATTTCAGTCTCTAGGCTTTCAATCTGCTTTGTAATAGAATCTTCTGACTCCGAAACTTGAACACACACTTCAGTAAGGGAGAATGTACGTCTCCGGAGTTTAGGAGGTGGATTCTCCCCAGATTCCTTTTTTTCTTTGAGTTGAGCCACATCCTGAGCCAGGATCTTTCTATCTTCAAGGAGGCCATCAGATGGCGTTTGGCTTCCTAAGTAGTGACCATAACCTCAATTTTGTTTCCAAGCCAATTCTTCACTTGAGTTGCAGTGCCTTCCATTCCATAGCTCTGAGTCTCTTTCTGCTTATCTGCAACTTCCCGTTGTTTCTGGAGAGCATCCCTGAGACACTTGTTGGCAGCTACTGCTTCCTCTGTTTTACATCTTAGCACATTGGATTGTTTCTGGAAGTTTCTTTCAAGTTTGAGCAGCTCATATTGCCTCTTACGGTCTCGTTCTTTTAACTGTATTACTTCTTTGTCTTTTTTTCTGCTTCCACTGTCTAAACTTCTCAGCATCCCCTTTCATTTGACACATTAACGGTACCCACTAGTTTTTCATCATCCGTATGTCCTGGTTCAAACTGGAGACAGTACGCTCTGTGGATTCTTTTAGTTTCAGAAGTTTGGACTGCTCATTCAGTTTCTTCTTCAGATCAGCTATTTGACCCTGCAGCTCCTGGAGACATTTTCAGTGGCCTCACTCAACTTGGCTTGGTTGAAATCCTTCTTTGCTGTCTGAAGTTCAAGAACCAATTATTCCTTTTCCTTTAAGATGACTTCCAATTCTAGATTTTTTATGTTATGCTGGTATTGGAACTGAATGGGCTGTAGTTGGCTGATGTTCTGAGTTATCTTCCTAGCTAGGGTCTCTTTCAGTGAAATGGCTTTATGCAGCTTAACCAGCTCCTTAGACATCTGAGCTTGACGGAGAGCATGCTGAGTGGTAAAAGCATCAGAATACCTGCTCGTCTCTGAACTGGTTTCCACTTGAGCTTCTTGTTCCACTGCAGTATTAATGGCTGCAGCCATGCAAGCAAGAGTTTCATCCAATAACTCGGTAATCAATTCCTGCAGGTTACAATTATCTCTACATTTTCTTTCAATTCCTGGTCTTCCAAAGCCTCCACTAGCTTTTGGAGATCCAATTTTCTGGCTGCATGCTGCCTTAGCCCTTCTAGCTTGGCGTTAATTTTTTTTTTTTTTTTTTGAGACGTTGTCTCGCTCTGTCACCCAGGCTGGAGTGCAGTGGCGCGATCTCCGCTCATTGCAAGCTCCGCCTCCCGGATTCACGCCATTCTCCTGCCTCAGCCTCCGGAGTAGCTGGGACTACAGGCACCTGCCACCACCACGCCCGGCTAATTTTTTGCATTTTTAGTAGAGAGGGGTTTCACCGTGTTAGGCAGGATGGTCTCAATCTCCTGACCTCATGATCCGCCCGCCTTGGCCTCCAAAAGTGCTGGGATTACAGGCGTGAACCACCGCGCCCAGCGGCATTCATTTTTTCATTCACTTGCTCTGTCAAAATGATCCTCTCCAACACCTGGGCTGTCTGACCAGCTGCCTCGCTCAGACCACGACTTAATTTTTTATTCTCCATCAGGGATTGTAGATTCTCTGATGGTTACACATTTATAGATCCAGGCAGGGTACCTCCATGGGCTTGTAGGAACGAGACTTGCAGCTGTTGTACCTGTTGCTTTAGATGATTAAGTTCAACTATCTGGGGATCAATATTAACAACAGGTTTGTTCCTGGTTTTTCTTGCTCTGTCAGCATAGCGAAGGGTATTTAGTTTCCTCTAGATTGGAGCCAGCAGGACTCACACAGGCTATTATAAGGGTATGGTTATTACAACTTAGAGAATCTTGAAGCAGTCGAGCCAACTTGGAATCTCCGCAGGACACAAAGTTACCCTTTTTGTCTTCTCCAAGAGCACTGATTACATTTCCCAAGCATAGAAGGCCTCAGTTAATATTAATACCCTCTTTTAGATGATCCCCTTAAGCCTTGGTTTTCTTCTGTCTTTCTGATCCAGCGAGGTCTACAAGATGCAGCTTGGAGCGAAAGCTGCTATTCTTGTCACTTTTCTTTCTCTGCTCTGTGGAGATTGTAAAGATGGCATGAGATTGGGATGACTGGGGGTTCATAGCTGTGGAGGCCACAGTCCTAAAGTTGTTGCCCTGCTCCAAATAGGAAACAGTATCCAAGGCCACTAAAACAGTCTGCTCAGTGAGTATCACGATCTTTATGCCTTCCTTAGGATCGTCCCATATATTTATTTGAGCTTTCTCATAAGATGAGCATAGAAGATTCAAAATTTCTTCATTGTAAATCTCTAAGTAAGACATGTTCAGAGTAAATTCCAAGTCACTCTTTTTATCAATTTCTTTGAAGAGCAGTTGTATTACCCTAGGAATAACCCCAACTGTTGGTTCGTTCTCTTGCTCTGCAGTGTATGCACCTCCCATTGAATAGGTGTTTTTCCAGAGCAAGTCTGACCATAGGCCAGGACTGTTGCATTATATCATTTAAATATGCCTTTTATGAGTGGTGCTACTGCTGTATTGAAGACTTCTTCCTGTTCATTACAGGGGTCAAACACAAAATCACAGTTCAGGGATTTATCAGTACCAACCACTACCTGAGGCTCCCTGGGCACGAAGGAAGGGCATATCTGGCAGCAGCCCTCGCTAATCTCTTTGGGGACCAGAGGGCAACAACACAGTGCCACTCTTATAGGAATTCCCTTCACCTCTTCCTTCATGATCCTATCTCAGCACCACCTCAAACTCAATGTCTTTTCTTGGTTCTCCCCAGGTCTCCCCTTACTACAGTTTCTTTATCCAGTCCACTGTTGATGGGGATCTGGGTTGATTTCCTGTCTTTGCTATTGTGGATAGTGCTGCAATAAACATATGAGTACATGTGTTTTTTTGGTAGAAAAATATATATTATAAAGGTGGCCAGGGGCGGTAGCTCACACCTGTAATCCCAGTACATTTGGAGGCTGAGGTGAGAGGATCCCTTGAACTCAGGAGTTCAAGACCAGTCTGGCCCACATGGTGAAGCCCTGCCTTTACTAAAAACACAAGAAAAATTAGCCAGGAATGGTGGCACACACCTATAATCCCAGCTATTCAGGTTGCTGAGGCAAAAGAATCCCTTGGACCTGGGAAGAGGGGTTGTAGTGAGCTGAGATTGCACCACTGCACTCTAGCCAGGGCGATGAAGTGAGGCTCTGTCAAAAAAAAGAAAGAAAGAGAGAGAGAGAGAAAGAAAGAAAGAAAGAAAGAGAGAGAGAAAGAAAGAGAGAGAGATAGAAAGAAAAAGAAAGAAAGAAGAAAGAAAGAAAGAAAAAGAAAGAAAGAAAGAAAGAAAGAAAGAAAGAAAGAAAGAAAGAAAGAAAGAATTTTTTTTGAAAGGAATATCTTAAACAGCTCTATGCACACAAAGTTGATAATCTTCATGAAATGGACAAAGTTCTTGAAAGACACAATCTGCCATGTCTCACACCAAAAAAATTACATAATCTGAATAGGCTTATATATATATAAGAAATTGAGTAAGTATTTAATGATATTAATATTTAACAACAATAGATACAATATAAGTTTTAGGGTTAAGAAATGTGATTTAACCAGAAATAAAAAAAGATTGTTTAAATTATAAAGTCAATCATTCGAAACTCTTAACCCACTCTAACAATCAGTGTCCAAAGAAAAAGTAAATGGCATACTCAAAGGGTTTAACTGAAAAAAGTTTAATGAAAAGATTATTTAGAAATATAAAAGCAGGGTGATATATTTTATACATATACCACATTTTGTTTTTTCCAATAATCAACTGATGGAAATTTGTGTTGTTTCCACTTGTGGGATACTATGTATAATGCTACCATGAAAATTTTGGTACAAGTTTTGTTGTGGGTATATGTTTTTATTTCCCTTAGGTAGATACTAGGAGTGGAATTGCTGGGTCATATGGTAGCTTTATGTTTAACTTTTCCAGGAACTGCTAGCCTGTTTCCAACAAGGCTGCACCTTCCAGTTCATTTTTCAACTCTAGCATAACTCTAATAGTCAAAACTGAAAAAATATGTTGAAGTTTCTTAAGGCTTGATTCTGGGTCTTTCCCCATCTCAGCATTGGAGCCATCTTACAAATTCTGAATTTGAATAAATTGAGGTCAATCTTGCACTTTCTGCTAAAAAAAAAAATAAAATAAAAACTAAATACAATAAAATAAATAAAAATAAAAAACAGCCTCACTACTTTCTTATTTTGTTCAGTGGTTACTTATTCAACAAGAAAAACACGACTTGATCAATAAAATTGAATAAATTATTGGAATGAAAAATATACAGAAGAAAAATCAGACAAATAAATAATAATCCAATAATTGATGAGATACAAATTACAACAGAAAGTTTTTCACTTGTCAATTGATAAATAGCAAGATACAATGCCAGTGAAGATATAGTAATAATAGCTATTATGTTTTGAGTGCTTAATATAGGCCATGTGCTTTATATGCATTATTTCATTTAACTTTCTTATTATCATAGTAGGTAGATACTTTTATTAATTCCATTTCATAGTACAGAAAAATGTGTCAAAGTCATGAAGCTAGTAACTCATGGTACTGGGATTTGGGTCCAGATAATCTGACTCACTCCCCGGGTATCTATAATTTCCTACCTTTAAAAATGAGTGTTTCATGTTCCATTCATGTATATCTTTCCTCCCTGTCTGCACACATAGATGAGAGGAGGTCTAACAAAATAATACAGAAAAGCAACAATATGATAGGAAATAAATAAGATCAATAGAAGAGGTGGGTTGTCTTCTACATGCTTTTCTTCAGAGAACATAGAAGAACTAAATCTTATCTGAAAGAGGACTATGAAGAGCCTTCTTGCCCTACAGAATTCCAGGCCTTGACACTGCAGGGGAATGTTAAAATACAGCCAGGACCCTGTGGTGGAGGAAAGAATGGAGTGGAAAATAGAGACAAATTAAACTATTAGAGATATGTGGGAATCTGTGTCACCATTAGAGGCTTTTAAAAATAGTCTTTAAAAAGATGCAACCCACTGGAGAAAATGAAAATCTATTTTGTACTACCCAGGGGATTTCTACTAAATTCATTAGTATAGAAAATTTCAAATGTATACAAAGATAGAAAGATATGATTGGCCTTTATGTGTATAGCCACCACCCAATTTTTATCAATATATGGCCAGTGTTGATTCATCAATTGCCCTTCTTCATTTTTTATCCTATCTGCAAATACTTAAATATATACCTTGAAATAATACAAATTATATTTGAAAACATAGTATTATTATACACCTAAAATTATATTTTTAATTTATTTTTTATTTTTGTAGAGACCAGGTAAGTGAATACTTATGTGGTACATGAGATATTTTGATACAGGCATACAATGTGCAATAACCAAATCAGGATAAATGAGGTATTAATCACCTCAACCATTTATTCTTTATGTTACAAACAATCTAATTATACTCTTTTAGTTATTTTTAAAATGTACAAATAAATAATTTTTTGCTATAGTCATCCTGTTGTCCTGACAAATACTGAGTCTTATTTATTCTTTCTATGTTTTTATACCAAATAACGATCCCCACTTCCTCCCTCATCTCCCACTACACTTCCCAGCGTCTGGTAACCATCCTTCTACTCTCTATCTGCATGAGTTCAATTGTTTTGATTTTTAGCTCTCAAAAATAAGTGAGGGTATTACTGAGGGATCCTGGCAGATGGGAGGCAGGACTAGGTTGCAGCTCTAGACAGAGCACCATGTGGAGGCTTGCATTGTGAAGTTTAACTCCAGATCAACTCCAAAAACAAACCAGCAATCCTGGGAGGATCCTCTGAAGTAAGCAGACTGATCCTGCAGGACCCAGGAGAAACCCCAAATACTGCGATTGCCCCAACTGCGGAAGTGGGAAAGGGAGACCCTCCTCTCCCAAACACACCCCCGCACTGGAAAAGCTGAAGGTCTATTTACAGAAGTTTCTGACTTTATCTGTAGCTGAGTCAAGTTAGAGAGCCAAGCCGAGTGAAATACAGGGGTAGAAGAAGCAGCAGAAAGGCCCTGGGAGCTCGCTGGGTCTTCAAGCAGTGCATTCCTGCCTGACACCACAGGGATCCATCAGGAGGATGGCCAGAGGAGCAGGGGTAAAACTCCAAAGGGAGAAAAAATTCTCTAGCTGAGCTGTGTAATAATTTGAACAGGGCGAGAAGCCTCCTGGCCAGAACTCGAAAGAGGGTGTGAATCCAGCATGCGGACTTCACAGACAGGGGGAAGAACTAAAGCCCTTTTCCTTCACAGCTGAGAGGCAGAAAAACCTCAGGCAAGTTTTTAAGCCCATCTCACCCTCCATCTGGAAACAGACTCAGGGCTGTTGGGAGAAGCACAGTGGGAGTGAGACCAGCCCTTTGGTTTGCCTGGGAGCTGGATGAGGCCTGTTACTGCCAGCTTTCCCCCACTTCCCTGACAACCAGCATGACTCAGAAGAGGCAGTCATAATCCTCCTAGGTACACAACTCCAGTGAACTGGGAATCTCATCCCCATCCCCCACAGCAGCCATAGCAAGACCCATCCAAGGAGAGTCTGAGCTCAGACATGCCTAGCCTGCCCCCACCTGATGGTCCTTCCCTATCCACCCTGGTAGCAAAAGACAAAAGGCATTTAAACTTGGGAGTTCTAGGGCCCTGCCCACCACCAGTCCCCGTCTACAGTACTACAGTTGATGCTTTCTGGAAAACCCCACCTACTGACAGGAGGCCAACCAGCACAAAAATAGAGCATTAAACTACCAAAGCTAAGGACCCTCACAGAGTCCATTGCACTCTCTGCCACCTCCACCAGAATAGGAACTGGTATCCATAGCTGAGAGACCCATAGATGGTTTACATCACAGGACTCTGTGCAGACAACCCCCAGTACCAGCCCGGAGCCGGGTAGACTTACTGGGTGGCTAGACCAAGAAGAGAGACAACAATCACTGCAGTTTGGCTCACAGGAAGCCACAGCCACTGGAAAAGGGGGAGAGTACTACATCAAGGGAACACTCTGTGAGACAAAAATTCTGAACAATAGCCTTCAGTCCTAGATCTTCCCTCTGACAGAGCCCACCCAAATGAGAAGAAACCAGAAAAACAACCCTAGTAATATGACAAAACAAGGCTCTTCACACCCCCCAAAAAACACAATAGTTCACCAGCCATGGATCCAAACCAAGAAGAAATCCATGATTTACCTGAAGAAGCATTCAGGAGGTTAGTTATTAAGCTAATCAGGGAAGGACAAGAGAAAGGCAAAGCCCAATGCAAAGAAATCCAAAAAAAGGATACAAGAAATGAAGGGAGAGATATTCAAGGAAATAGGTAGTTTAAAGAAAAAAAAATAAAAAATTTGGGAAACTGCGGACATACTTTTAGAAATGGAAAATGCTCTGGAAAGTCTCAGCAATAGAATTGAACGAATAGAAGAAAGAAATTCAGAGCTTGAAGACAAGGTCTTTGAATTAACTCAATCCAACAAAGACAAAGAAAAAAGAATAAGAAAATATGAACTAAGCCTCCAAGAAGTCTGGGATTGCGTTAAATGACCAAACTTAAGAATAATCGGTGTACCTGAAGAAGAAGACAATTCTAAAAGCTTGGAAAACATATTTGGGGGAATAATCAAGGAAAACTTACCTGGCCTTGCTAGAGACCTAGACATGCAAATATAAGAAGCACAAAGAACACCTGGGAAATTCATTGCTAAAAGATCTTCAGCTACACACATTGTCATCAGGTTATCCAAAGTTAAGACAAAGGAAAGAATCTTAAGAGCTGTGAGACAGAAGCGCCAGGTAACCTATAAAGGGTAACCTATTAGATTAATAGCAAATATCTCAGCAGAAACTCTACAAGCTAGAAGAGATTGGGCCCTATCTTCAACCTCCTCAAGCAAAACAATTATCAGCCAAAAATTTTGTATCCAGCAAATCTAAGCATCATACATGAAGGAAAGATACAGTCATTTTCAGACAAACAAATGCTCTGAGAATTTGCCATTACCAAGCCACCACTACAAGAACTGTGAAAAGGAGCTCTAAATCTTGAAACAAATCCTGGAAACCCATCAAACCAGAACCTCTTTAAAGCATAAATCACACAGGACCTATAAAACAAAAATACAAGTTAAAAAGCAAAACAAACAAACAAACAAAAGTATACAGGCAACAAAGAGCATGATGAATGCAATGGTACCTCACATTTCAATACTAACATTGAATGTAAATGGCCTAAATGCTCCACTTAAAAAACACAGAAGTGCAGAATGGATAAGAACTCATGAACCAAATATCTGCTGCCTTCAGGAGACTCATCTAACACATAACATAAACTTAAAGAGGTAGAAAAAGGCATTTCATGCAAATGGACACCAAAAGTGAACAGGGACAGCTATTCTTATATCAGACAAAACAAACTTTAAAGCAACAGCATTTAAAAGAGCCAAAGATGGACATTATATTATGGCAAAATGCCTTGTCCAACAGGAAAATATCAGAATCCTAAACATATATGCATCTAACACTGGAGCTCTCAAATGTGTAAAACAATTACTAATAGACTTAAGAAATGAGATAGACAGCAACACAATAATTATGGCGGACTTCAATACTCCTCTGACAGTACTAGACAGTCATCAGGAAAGAAAGTCAACAAAGAAACAATGGATTTAAATTATACCTTGGAAGAAATGGAATTAACAGATTATATATATATATATATATATATATATATATATATATATATATATATGTAACATTTCATCCAAAAACTGCAGAATACACATGATTCAACAGCACATGGAACTTTCTCCAAGAGAGACCATGTGATGGGCCATAAAATGAGCCTTAATAAATTTAAGAAAATTGGAATTATATCAAGCACTCTCTCAGACCACAGTAGAATAAAACTGGAAATCAACTCCTAAAGGAACCTCCAAAACCATGCAAATACATGGAAATTAAATAACCTTCTTCTGAATGAGCATTGGGTCAAAAATGAAATCAAAATGGAAATTAAAGAATTCTTCAAGCTGAATGACACTAGTGACACAACCTATAAAAACCTCCAAGATGCAGCTAAGGCAGTGCTAACAGCAAAGTTCATAGCCCTAAAGGCCTACATGAAAAAAATCTGAAAGAGCACAGACAATCTAAGATCACACCCAAAGGAACTAGAAAAGCAAGAACAACAAACCAAATCCAAACCCAGTAGAAGAAAGGAAATAACCAAGATCAGAGCAGAACTAGATGAAGTAGAAACAAACAAACAAAAAAAATACAAAAGATAAGTAAAACAAAAAGCTGGTTCTTTGAAAAGATAAATAAAATTGATAGACCATTAGAAAGATTAACCAAGAAGAGAGAAAATCCAAGTAACCTCATTAAGAAATGAAACAGGAGATATTACAATTGACACCACTGAAATACAAAAGATCATTCAAGGCTAGTATGAACACCTTTACACAAATAAACTGGAAAACCTAGAAGACATGGATGAATTCCTGGAAAAAATACAACCCTCCTACCTTAAATCAGGGAGAATTAGATACCCTGAACAGACCAATAACAAGCAGTGAGATTGAAATTGTAATTAATAAATTACCAACAAAAATGTCCAGGAGCAGACAGATTCACAGCAGAATTCTACCAGACAGTCAAAGAAGAATTTGCACCAATTATTTTGACACTATTCCACAAGATAGAGAAAGAAGGAAACCTCCCTAATTAATTCCATAAAGCCAGCATCACCCTAATACCAAAACCAGAAAAGGACACAAACAAAAAAGAAAACTACAGACCGATATCCTTGATGAACATGGATGCTAAAATCCTTAACAAAATACTAGCTAACTGATTCCAGCAACATATCAAAAATACAATCCATCATGATCAACACTTCTACACTGCTGCTGGTGGGAATGTAAACAAGTACAGCCAGTATGGAAATCAGTATGGAGATTCCTTAAAGGACTAAAAGTACAACTACCATTTGATCCAGCAATCCCACTACTGGGTATCTACCCAGAGGGAAAGAAGTCATTATTCAAAAAAGATACTTGCACATGAATGTTTATAGGAGCACAATTTACAATTGCAAAATTGTGGAACCAATCCAAATGCCAATCAATCAATGAGTGGATAAAGAAACTGTGATATATATAACGGAATACTGTGCAGCCAGGAAAAGATATGAATTAACAGCATTTGCAGTGACTGGATGAGACTGGAGACTATTATTCTAAGTGAAGTTACTCAGGAATGGAGGATCAAACATCGTATGTTCTCACTGATATGTGGGAGATAAGCTATGAGGACACAAAGGTGTAAGAATGATACAGTGGACATTGGGGACTTGGGGGGGTAGAGTGGGAGGGGGCATGGGATAAAAGACTACAAATATGGTGCAGGGAATACTACTCAGGTGATGCGTGCACCAAAATCTCACAAATCACCACTAAAGAACTTATTCATATAACCAAATACCACCTGTACCCCAATAACTTATGGAAAAATAAATATAATAAATAAATGAAAAAATAAGTGAGAAAGTATGGTCTGCCTTTCTATGCGTGGCTTATTTCGCTTAACATAATAACCACGTGTTCCATTCATGTTGTTATAAATGACAGGTTCTAATTATTTTTGTGGCTGAATAGTACTCCATTGTGTAAATATAGTATAATTTTTATCGATTCATCTGTTGATGGACATTTAGATGGCTTCCAAATCTTGGTTATTATTAATAGTGCCACCATAAACACGGGAGTGCAGATATCTCTTTGATACTGATTTTCTTTCTTTCGAGTATATACCTAGCAGTGAGATTGCTGAATCATATAGTACCTCTATTTTTACCTTTTGAGGAACTTCCAAATTGTTCTCCATAATGGCTGTACTAATTCACATTCCTACCAACAGTGTACAAGGGATCCTTTTTCTCCACATTCTTACCTGCATTTGTTATTGCTTGACTTTTGGATAAGAGCAATTTTATATGGGGTGAGATAATATCTCACTGTAGTCTTTGCATTTTTCTGATGATCAGTGATATTGAGCACCTTGGCATATAACTGTTTAATATTTGCATGTATTTTTTGAGAAATATCTATTCAGATCTTTCATTCATTTTAAAATTGGATTATTACATTTTTTCTGTAGAGTTGTTTGAGCTTCTTATATAATGTAATTATTAATCCTTTGTCAGATGAATGTTTGGCAAATATTTACTCCCATCCTGTGGGGTGTCTCTTCACTTTCTTAATTGTTTTCTTTTGTGCAGAGGACTTTTAACTTAATGTAATTCCACTTGTCCATTTTTGTTTTGGTTGTCAGTTCTCGCAGGATATTGTTCAAGAAATATTTGCCCAGTCCAATGTCATGGAGAGTTTCTCAATCTATTTCATAGAAGAAGTCTTAGATTTAAGTATTTAATCCATTTTTATTTTATTTTGATATATGGGGAGAGATAGGCATGTAGTTTAAGTATTTGCATATGGACTGCCAGTTTCCCCAGCACCATTTACTGGAGATACTGCCCTTTTTCCAATGTATGTTCTTGATATCTTTGTCAAAAATGAGTTTATTGTAGATGTATGGACTTATCTCTGGATTATGTCCCCTGTTCAATTGATATATGTGTCTGTTTCTCATGCCAGTACCATACTGTTTTGGTTACTATAGATAGCTCTGTAGTATAATTTAGAGTCAGGTACCATGATTCCTCCAGTTTTGTTCTTTTTGCCTAGGATAGCTTTGGCTATTCTGTGTGATTGTTACTCCATATATATTTTTACATTATTTATTCTATTTTTGTTAAGAAGGTCATTGGTATTTTTATAGGAATTGCATTGTATCTGTTGATTGCTTTGGGTATTTTGGACATTTTAAAAGTATTGAATTCTCCTATCCCTGAAGATGAAATATCTTTTCATTTTTGTATCTTCTTCACTTTCTAGCATCAACATTTTATAATTTTTATTGTAGAGATCTTTCACTTATTTGGTCAAAAGAATGCCTAGGTATTTTGTTTTATTTGTAGCTGTTGTAAACGGCATTACCTTCTGGATTTCTTTCACAGATTTTTTGCTGTTGTCATGTAGAAATGGTACTAATTTTGTATATTAATAATGTGTACTGTGAATTTCCTGAATTTGTCAGTTGGAAGAGTTTTGTGGTGGATTCTTTACCTTTTTTTTAAACATAAGATCATATCACCTGCAAACAAGGATAATTTGACTTCTTTCTTTCCAATTTGGATGTCCTTTATTTCTTTCTCTTGTCTTATTGCTCTAAATAAGTCTTCTAGTACCATGTTGAAAAACAGTAGTGACAGTGGATATCCTTGTCTTGTTGCAGATCTTAGAGGAAAGGTTTTCTGGTTTTCCTCATTTCAAATGATACTACTTATGTGTCTGTCATATATGGCTTTCATTTATGTTTAGGTATGTTCCTTTTATAATAAGTGTTTTGAGAGTTTAGATTGTGAAAGAATTTTGAATATTATCAAATACATTTTCTATAATACATCAATTGAAATAATCATATGGTTTATGTCCTTTATTCTACTATATGATGTATCACATTGATTAGATTCTGTATGTTGAACAATACTTGCATCCTGAGGATAAATCCCACTTCATCATGATGAATGATTTTTCTAATGTATTGTTGAATCCAGTCCGCTAGTATTTTGTTGAGGATTTTTTCTTCAATATTCATCAGGGATATTCATTGGCTTCTAGTTTTCTTTTTTTGCTGTGTCTTCCTCTGATTTTGATATCAGGGCAATACTGGACTCATACAATGAGTTTGGAAGTGTTCCCTCCTCCTTTGTTTTTCAAAATAGTTTGGATTGAATTGGTATTATTGAATCCTTTAAATGCCTGGTAAAATTCAGCAATGAAGCTATTGGATCCCAGACTTTTCTTTGCTTGGAGTCTTTTTATTATAGCTTCCATCTCATTACTTGTTATTGGTCTGTTCACATTTTAAATTTCTTCATGGTTCAGTCTTTGTCGTTGGTATGTGTCTAGGAATTTATCCATTTCCTCTAATTTTTCCAGTTTCTTGGCATATAGTTGCTCATAGTAGCCACTAATAATCCTCTGAATTTCTGCAGTATCAGTTATAATGTCTCTTTTTTCATCTCTGATTTTGTTATTTGGGTCTTCTTACTATTTTTGTAGTGAGTCTGGATAAACTTTCCTCAATTTTGTTTATCTTTTAAAAAAATCAACTTTTTGTTTCACTGACCTTTTGTTTTATTTCCTTCATTTAAATTTTTCCCTCTTAGTACTACTTTCACTGTATCCCACAGATTTTGGTATGTTGTGTTTCCTTTATCAATCGTTTCAAGACATTTTTTAACTTCCTTCTTAATTTCTTCGTTGACCCACTGGTCATTTACAAGGATGTTGTTTAACTTTCATGTGTATGTATAGTTTTCAAAATTTCTCTGGTTATTGATTTCTAATTTTATTCCTTTGTGATTACAGATGATACTTGATATTATTTTATTATTTTTTTGAATGTTTTAAGTCTTGTTTTGTGGCATATCTTATGATCTATCCTTGAGAATGATCCATGTATTGAGGAAAAGAATGTGTATTCTATAGCTATTGGATGAAATAATTTGTAAATATCTTTTAGGTCTATTTGTTCTGTACTGCATATAAAATTCTTCGTTTATTTTCTGTTTGGAATATCTGTCCAATGCTGAAAGTGAAGTGTTGAAGTCTCCAGCTATTATTGTATTAGATTATATTTTTCTCTTTAATTCTAATGTTTGCTTTATATCTCTTTGTGCTCCTTATAAATATATAAATTATATATTTATAATTGTTATACCTTCTTGCTTAATTATCCCCATTATCTTTATACAGTGACCTTCTCTGTTTCTTAAAGTTTTTGTCTTGAGACCTACTTTGTCTGATATATGTACAGCTACTCCTCCTCTTTATTGGTTACTATTGACATGGAATATTTCTTTTTCTTCCATTTATTTTCAGTCTCTGTGTGTCTTTATAGATGAAGTCTGTTTCTTATAGGGAACACAACCTTGGTTCTTGTTTTTATTCACTCAGCATCCCCATGCCTTTTTATTTGATAGCTTAGTCCATTTACATTCAATATTATTATTGATATGTAAGGACTTACTCCTGCCATTTTGTTATCTGATTTCTGGTTGATTACTGGTCTTCCCTTCTTTCTTACTTTCTCTTTCTTTCTCTTGTGCCTTTTTTTAATTGAAGGTGGTTTTCTCTGATATTATTACTTAATTTTTTTCTTTAATTTTTATGTACCTGATTTTTGGTTACCACGAGACTTGCAAATACTATTTTATAACCCATTATATTGAGCTGATGACACTTAACACTGTTTGTATATACAAAGTAGAAGAAAAATAATAAAAACTCTAACTTTAACTTTGTCCTCCCACATTTTAACATGTGTTGTTTCTATTTATGTTTTATTGTATTGTCTATGTCTTGAAAAGTTGTTTTAAGTATTATTTTTAATTGTCTCATCGCTTATTCTTTCTACCTAAAATAAAAGTAGTTTACACAACACAGTTACAGTGTTACAATATTATTTTTTGTTTGTGTGTACTATTATTAGTGAATTTTCTACCTTCAGATGTTTTCATGTTGCTCATTAATGTCTTTTTCTTTCTGATAGAAGTACTCCTTTTAGCATTTCTTGCAGGACAGTCCTGGCGTTGATGAAATCCCTCAGCTTTTGTTTGCCTGAGAATGTCTTTATTTCTCCTTCATGTTTGAGAAATACTTTCACCAGATATACTATTATAGTATAGAGTACTTTTAATATGCCATGCCATTGTCTCCCGGCCTAAAAGGCCCCGGCCTGAAAAATCTGCTGCCAGTCATATCGATGCTCCATTGTCCATTATTCGTTTTTTTTGCTCTTGATGTTTTCAGAAGTCTTTCTTTATTGTTGGCCTTGGGCAGTTTGACTGTTAGATGCCTTGAGGTAGTCGTCTTTGGGTTAAATCGGCTTAGTGTTCTATAACCTTCTTGTATGTGGATATTGATATCTTTTTCTAGGTTCGGGATGTTCTTTCTTATTACACTTTTGAATAACCTTTGTACCCTTGTCTTTTTCTTTACCTCCTTTTCAAGGCCAATAACTCTTTGATTTGCTCTTTTGAGGTTATTTTTTAAATTCTGTAGCCATGCTTCATTGTTTTATTTTATTTTTTTCTTTTGTCTCTTCTGGCTGTTTATTTTCAAGTAGCCGGTCTTCAAGCTCACTAATTATTTTTTCTGCTTGATCAATTATGCTATTAAAAGACTCTGATGTATTCTTCAGTATATGAATTTTATTTTTCAACACCAGAAATTCTGTTTGATTTTTTTAATCATTTTCATATTTTTGTTAAATTTATCTGATAGAATTCTGAATTTCTTTTATGTGTTATCTTGAATTTATTTGAGTTTCCTTAACACAGCTATTTTGAATTCTCTGTGTGAAAGTTCACGTATCTCTGTTTCTCCAGGATTGGTTCCTGGTGTTTATTTAATTCATTTGCTTAGGTCATTATTATCTTGATACTTGTGAATGTTTGTCTGTGTCTGGGCATTGAATAATTAGGGTTTTTTTGTTTTTTTTTTTTTTTTTTAGCATTCTGGGTTTGTTTATACCTGTCCTTCTTGGGAAGGCTTTCCTGGTATTCAAAATGACTTGATTCTTGTGACCTAAGCTGTATCTGCCTTATGGGGCACCTCAATCCCAATAACGCTCTGGTTATTTCAGACTCCTAGGGACACTACCTTGAATGTCTTAATAAATATGGAGAATTCATGGGATTACCAGGCTGAAACTATTGTCCTGTTCCCTTATTTTATCCCAAACAAATGGTCTCTCTCTGTTCTGAGCTTCCCGGAGCTTGGGGTGGGGTGACACAAGCAGCCGTGTGGCCACCACCATTGTGACTTTGCTTAGTCATACCAGAAGCCAGCAGAGTACTAGATTTTACCCAAGGCCCACCATAACTACAACTAGACTGGCACTGATGTTTGCTCAATGCCTTGGGGGCTCCACAATCAGTGCGTGGTGAAGCCAGAAAGGCTTATGTTCTTCCCTTCAGGGCACCAAGTTCCCATACACACTGAATGGATACAGAGGTTTGTCTGGGAGCCAGAGAGTGGAATTAAAGGCCTTAAAGTCTACTTGGTGTTATATTTTGTTATGGCTTAGTTGGCAATCAAACCACAGGATTCAGACCTTCCCAATGTTCCTTCCTCTTTCCAAAGGGGGAGGAGCTTCATCCCATGACCATCACCACCACAGTCCAATGGCAAGAATGGCCAGCTTACCACCAATGTTTTCTTAAGAAACAGGGGCTCTTCAGTCAACTTGTAGTGGTTGCTACCTGTCTTGGGACTCACTTTTCAGGTCACTAGACTCTTCTCTGGACAAGGAAATGTCCAGAAATCCCATCCAAAAGCCAAGTCCTGTATTTGGAGAGCTTAAGATCCTCTTTGGTGTTCTACCACACAGTGTCCAAGCTACTACCTAAGTTTTAAGACAAAGTCTCCTTTACTTTTTCTCCCACTTTTCTGAAACAGAAGGAGTCTCTCCCCATAGCTACCACACCTGAGAATGTGGAGTCTTATCTGAAGCTATCATGTCTCAGAGTCTCACTGAAGGCTCATGGCATATTACTTGGTTACTACTACTGGTTTTCAGGGCTCAAGGGCTCTTTAGTCAGTATGTGATGCTTCATGCCAGAACTGGATTTTTTCCCTTCGAGACAGTGGTTTCTCTTCTGGCCCAGAGTGTTTCTAGAAATGTTATCTGTGAGCTAGGTCCTGGAAAGGGAACCTCATGAACCTGACTGGTGCCCTATCCTTCTGTGGCTGAGCTGGTGTCTAAGATGCAAGACAAAGTCATTTTTACTCTTCCCTTTTCTCTCCTCAAGTAGAATTAAGGAGTCTTTTTTGAAGCTGTGAGCTGTGCAGCCTGGAGTTGGTGGAGGGTTGGCAAGAGCACTTTCTCAGCTTCCCTCGCTGGTGACTCACTAGGTCACATGCCCCACAAGTCCACTAACCCTGAGACCAGTTCAGCACTTGGACTCACCTAGGAATTGCAGTCCTTGTGGGCTAGATGGCCTTTGAAGTTTATTTGTGGTTCCAGAGGACTTTAGCCTGTAGTGGCAAACTTGGTGGAACTCAAGTTCTGACTGCTGGGATTGGTGATTCCCTTCTGCCTAGGACTGTTTTAAATATTCCCTCCATGGGTGCACGTCAGCTAAGTTCAACCAAGTTTTGCTTTCTGCTATAACACAGCAGCACCGAGTTCAATGCAATTTATTACAATTGCTGCACTCTCCCTATCCCAATCAGAGGAACAGAATATCTGTCTGCATCAGGTGGTTGCTTCCATGGTGTGCGGGAGTGGTGGCATCAGTTATTTAAGACTGTCTTTTCTACCCTCTTCTGTGTCTCTTTCAGTGATATGAAATTAAAACCAGGTACTATGCATGCTCATCTAATTTTTTGTTTTACAAAGGTGTTTTTTTGTTTTGTTTGTTTGTTTTGTAGGTAGGTGTTAAATTGGTGTCCTTGTGGAGAAAGGGGACAATCAGTGCAGCTTTCTGTTTAGCCATTGTGTTAGTCCATTTTCACACTGCTGATAAAAACATACCTGAGACTGGGTAATTTACCAAAAAAAAGAGGTGTATTGGACTTACAATTCCACATGGCTGGGGAGGCCTCACAATTATGGCAGAAGGCAAGGAGGAGCAAGTTACATCTTACGTGGATGGCAACAGGCAAAATGAGAACTTGTGCAAGGAAACTACCGTTTTTAAAACCGTCGGATCTCATCAGACTCATTCACTATCACAAGAACAGTGCGGGAAAGACCCGTCCCCATAATTCAATCACGTCTCACAGGGCTCCTTCCAAAACACAGGACAATCATGGGAGTCACAATTCAAGATGAGATTTAGGTGGGAACACAGCCAAACCATAGCAGCCATCTTGCTTCACCCCTACTCTAACGCTAGAAATTTTTAATACCACCAAATATCATGTTCACAATTCCTTGATTGCCTTAATTTTAAAAATATTTTGGTAAAATATGCACAACATAACATTTTCGATTTTTCTTATTTTAAGTGCATAATTCAGTAGCATTAAATACATTCAAAATATTATACAACACATACCACTATTTTTAGAACTTTTTCTCCATCCTAATCAAACACTGTGTAACCATTAAACAATGACTTTCCATTCCTCCCTTGCCATATCCCATACTAACTGCTAATCTACTTTCTAATTGTATAAATTTGCTTATTATAGGTACATTATATATGTGAAATTATTTAATATTTGTCATTTTGTCTCTGGCTTATTTGACTCAGCATAATGCTTCCAAGGTTCATCTATGTTGAAACATCTTTTAGGATTTCATTATTTTCAAGGCTGAATAATATTCCATTGTGTGTGTGTATATTTATTTTATGTGTATACCATTGTGTGTTTATATCATGAATGTTTTATCTATTCATCTGTTGATAGAAATATGGGTTGTTTCCTCCTTTTGGCTATTGTAAAACAAACTGCTACAAACACTACACTGTATATATCTCTTTTAGTTCCTGCTTTCAATTCTTTTGAGAGTTATATACCTAGGTGTGTAATTTATACACTATATAGTAATTATGTGTTTGACATTTTCAGAAATCAACAATTTTACACATTTTCTGTGATATTTTACATCCTACCAGGAATCTTAAGATTTTCAATTTCTCCAAGTTATTGACAACACTAGTTAATTTTCACCTTTCTAAGTGTTGTGAAGTGGTATTTTATCGTTTTTATTTGCATTCCTGCTGTGGCTACTGATAGTGAAAATATTTAAAGGTTCTTATGGGCCATTTGTGTACCTTCTTTAAAAATGAGTACTCGAGATTTTACCAATTTTTGAGTTTAGTTGCTTTATTTATTTATTTTTGTTGTGTTGCAGGAGTTCTTTAAATACTCCCGATATTAATGTCTTATAAAATATATCATTTGCAAATATTTTCTCACATTCTATAGATTGCCTTTTCACAACTAAATAATAATGCCCTTTGATGGAAATAAGTTTTTGAGTTGAATGAAATTCAGTTTATCTACTTTCTCTTGCTACCTTTGTCATATTCAATACATGATTACAAATCTGTCAAAAATATTTTCTCTGTGTTTTCTTGTAACAGAGAACCTCAGTTTGCTAATATTTTGTTGAAGTAGTTTGTATTAGTATTCATAATGGATATTAGTCTGTAATAATTTTTCCTTGCGATGTTGTCTGGTTTGTCTTCAGGGTAATAATGGCCTCATAGAATGAGGCTCTAAGGGTTCTCTTAATTTTTTTTGAGAAATATTAATGTTAATTATTGAAGTGTTTGATTGAATTCTCCAGTGAAATCATATGTTCCTGAGTTTGTTGTCATTGTTTTTGAGAGGTTTTTTTTATCAATTGCCTTACTTTTCTCAGGTGTATTCAGATATTTTCTTGTTTCCTCATGAGTCGGTATTAATAGAGTGCATTTTCTAGAATTTATTTATTTACATTAAATTGGTTTTTTGAATACGATTATTCATAGTATTCTCCTTTTGTCATTTTCTTATTCTTCTAAAATCAGGAGCAATGCCCCTGTTGTAGTCTGTTTCTCTAATCACTATCATGAGAACAGCACTGGAAAAAGCTCCCCCATGATTCAATTATTTTCCACTAAGTCCCTTCCATAACAAGTAGGGATTATTACAATTCAAGGTGAGATTTATGTGGGACACAGAGCCAAACCATATCAGTTCCCAATTTCATTTCTTTTATTTTTTGTTTCTAACTTTAATTTTAGGTTCACAGGGTACATGCGCAGTTTTGTTATATGGGTAAGTTGCAGGTCATGGAACTTTAACATACAGAATATTCTTTCACCAAGGTAACGAGCATAGTAACCGATAGGTAGTTTTACAATCCTCCCCCTCCTCCCACCTTTCACCTTCAAGTAGACCCTGGTGTACATTGTTTCCTTCCTTGAGCTTATGTGTACTCAATATTTAGCTCCCACTTATAAGTGAAAACATGTGATATTTGTTTTTCTTCTCCTGTGTCAAATCGCTTAAGACAACGATCTACAGCTGCATCTGTGTTGTTTTAAAAGACATGATTTTGTTCTATTTTATGATTGTGTAGTATTCCTACATACCGTATTTTCTTTATTCATCCCACTGTTGGACATCTGCTTTGATTCCACATCTTTGCTATTGTGAATAGTGCTGTAATGAACATTTGTGTGCATGTGTCCTTATGGTAGAATGATTTGTATTTCTTTGGGTATATACCCAGTAATGATATCACTAGGTCAAATGTTAGCTCTAAGTACTTTGAAAAATCTCTAAACTGCTTTCCACCAACAGTGTATAAGTGTTCCATTTTCTCCACAACCTCCCCTGTATCTGTTATTTTTCGACTTTGTAATAATACCCAATCTGACTGATGTAAGATGGTACCTCATTATAGTTTTGATTTACATTTCTCTGATGATTAGAAAATTAAAAAAAAGAAATAAAGAGCATTGGTTATATGTTTGTTGGCCCCATGTATGTCTTCTTTTGAGAAGTGTCTGTTTGTATACTTTGCCTATTTTTTATTGGGTTATTTGTTTTTAGCTTGTTGATTTATGTTCTCTATAGGTTCTGGATATTAGGCTTTTGTCAGATGCATAGTTTGTGAATATCTTCTCCCATTCTGTAGGTTGTCTGTTTACTCTGTTGATAGTTTCTCTTGCTGTAGATGCTTTCCAGTTTAGTTAGGTCTTACATGTCAATTTTTGCTTTTTTTTTTTTTTTTTTTTTTTTTGGCAATTGCTTTTGGCATCTTCATCATCAAATCTTTGCCAGGTCCCATGTCCAGAATGAGATTTCCTAACTTTTCTTCTTGAGTTTCTACAGTTTTAGGTGTTACATTTAAGTCTTTAATCCATTTCGAGTTAATTTTTGTATATGGGGAAAAGGAAGGCTTAAGGCTCAATATTAAGCATATGGCTTAATATTATGCTATTGGATTTAGCCAAGCACAATTTATTGAATAGGGAGTCTTTTCCTCATTGCTTGTTTGGTTGGTTTTGTTGAAGATCAGATGGTGTTAGGTTTATGGTTTATTTCTCCATTTTCTAGTCATCTGTTTTGTTTCATTTTTCGTTGTTTTTTTTTTTTTTTGCTAGTACCAAGTTCTTTTGGTTACTGTGACTTTATAGTATCATTTGAAATCAGATAGTTCAATGCCTCCAGCTTTATACTTTAGCTTATAATTGTTTTGTCTATTCAGGCTCTTTTTGGTTGCATATAAATTTAAGAATACCCTTTTCTAATTGTGTGAAGAATGACATTGGAATATTAATAGGAATATCATTGAATCTTTAAATTGCTTTGGGCAGTATGGCCATTTGTAAAATACTGATTTTTCCAATTTATGAGCAACAAATGTTTTTCATTTATTTGAATTATCTGATTTATTTTAGCAATGTTTTGTCATTCTACTTGTAGAGGTCTTTTACCTCCTTGATTAGCTGTATTCCTAGGTATTACATTTTCCTTGTGGCTATTATAAGTGGGATTGGTTCCTGATTTCACTCTCAGCCTGAACAACTTTTTTTTTTTTTGTATATAGAAATGCTACTGATTTTTATACATTGGTCCTGTATCCTGAAACTTCATTAAAGTAGTTGATCAGTTCTAGGGCCCCCCTGGTAGAGTTTTTAGAATTTTCTTTGTATAGAATTATATTATCCATAAGTAGAGATAGTTTGACTTCTTCTATTTATATTTGAACGCTTTTGCTTATTTATTTTGCCTGATTTTCCTGAGTAAGACGTCCAGTACTAGGTTAAATATGAGTGGTGAGATTAGGCCTTCTTGTCTTGTTCCATTTCTCTAGGGGAATGGCTTGAGCTTTTGCCCATTAATATGATGTTGGCTGTGGATTTGTCTTCGATGGCTCTTATTATTCTGAGGTATGTTCCTTCAATGCTTAGTCTGTTGGGGGTTTTTATCATGAAGGGATGTTAAATTTTATTAAAAAATTTTCTACATCTATTGAGATGATCGCCTTTTTTTTTTATTTAATTCTGCTTGTGTCATAAATCACTTTATTTATTTGTGTATGTTGAACCAGCCTTGCATCCCAGGAATAAAAGCTACTTGATCATAGTATATTCACTGATGTGCAGCTGAATTTGGTTTGCTAATATTTTGTTGAAGACTTTTGTGTTTATGTTCATGAGTGGTATTGACCTGAAGTTTTTGTTGTTGTGTCTCTGCCACATGTTGGTATTCGCTTTATACTTGCTTGCTAGAATGAGTTAGGAAGGTGATCCTCCTCCCCACTTTTTTGGAATGGTTTTAGTATGATTATTATCATTAGTTTTGTTTTTGTTTTTGTTTTTGAGACAGAGTTTCTCTCTGTCTCCCAGGCTGGAGTGCAACGGCGTGATCTTGGCTTACTGAAACCTCCGTCTCCCTGGTTCAAGTGATTCTCTTGCCTCAGCCTCCTGAGTAGTTAGGACTACAGGCATGTGCCACCATGCCTGGCTAATTTTTTGTATTTTTAGTAGAGACAGGGTTTCACCATGTTGACCAGGCTGGCCTCGAACTCCTGACCTCAAGCAATCCACCCCCCTTGGCTTCCCAAAGTGCTGGGATTACAGGCATGAGCCACCGCGCCCAGCCTAGTTTTTCTTTATATATCTGGTAAAATCTGGCTGTGAATCAATCTGGTCCAGGACTTTTTTGGTTGGTAGTTTCTTCATTACTGATTCAATTTCAAATTTTGATAATTATCTAATGAGGGTTTAAATGTGTTCCTGATTCAACCTGGTGAGATTGTATGCTTCCAAGAATTTATTTATTTCCTCCAGATGTTCTAATTTGTGTGCATAGAGTAGTTCATAGTAGTCTCTGAGGATTTTTTGTATTTCTGTGAGATCAGTTATAATATTACATTTGTCATTTTATATATATATATATTTATTATACTTTAAGTTCTAGGGTACATGTGCACAATGTGCAGGTTTGTTGCATATATATATATGTGCCATGTTGGTGTGCTGCACCCATTAACTAGTCAGTTTTTTTTCATTGTGTTTATTTGGATCTTTTCTTTCTTTGTTTAGCTATCAGTCTGACAATTTAATTCATTTTTTCAAATAAGCAACTATTGGTTTTATTGATCTTTTGTATGGATTTTTGCATCTTCATTTCATTAATTTCTTCTCTATTTTTAGTTTTTATTTTGTTCTGTTGGCTTAAGTGTTGGTTTATTTATTTTTTTTAGTTTCATTAGGTTCAAAGTTAGATAGTTAATTTGAGATCTTTTTATCTTCTTGATAAAGAAATTTAGGGCTATAAACTTTCCTCTTAACACTGCTTTGGGTGCATCCCATAGATTTTGGTTGTTTCTCTACTTTCAATAATTTTAAAGAATATTTTGATGTCTGCCTTAATTTCAATGTTCACCTAGGTTTTATTCAAGAATAAGTTGTTTCATTTCCATGGATTTTTGTAGTTTTGAGAGATCTCTTTGATATTGATTTCCATTTTTATTGCACTGTTGTTAGAGATTGTATTTGAATTCACTGAGACTTGTTTTATGAACAAGCATGTAGTTGATTTTAGAATATGTTCCATGAGCGTATGAGAAAAATTTATATTCTAAGGTTGTGTGGTGGAGTGTACTGTATATGTTTGTTACAGATAGCCATTAGAGTGGCAGGAGAAGGGCTTCACCCACCAGGAATGTCAAATGATCAGCTGATGGTTTGAAAATTATCCTATTGACCCTCTATAAATGATAATCGACAGCCAGCCTCAGGAAGAGACAAGCTCCTAATGGTCCACAGCTGTTAACATTACAGTGTTAATTGAATGCAGGTGCCAGGAAGGAGGGAGGATTCTAGTAAAATCTCATGTATTGGATGAGTGAGCCTGGGCATGTGCATTAGGAAGCAAAATGAGGGAGTATGACCTTCCAAGGACATTCCACCAGAAAAGCAAAGAAAAGCCTCAGATGGGCATGTGTACAACTTCCTAAACACACTGCACATGCTCACTTCCGAAGTGTAAGATAGGCACTGGGCATGTGGGCAGCCCACCCTAAGGGAAGAATTGTAGGAAAGGGGCCAGCATATAAAGTTCTATGATCTAGGTTAAACACTGCACTGTTTCTTCAAGTTGCCCACCTGGATCTCTTCCAAGTGCACTTTCCTTTCTTTCCTGTGCTAAAGCTTTTTAATAAACTTCTACTCCTGCTCTGAAACTTGCCTTGGTCTCTTTTTCTGCCTTATGCTCTTCAGACGAATTATTTCTTCTGAGGAGGCAAGAATTGAGGTTGCTGCAGACCTCTACTAATTTGCTACCTGTAAATCAGATACCTTCAACTGGTAACATGTTTATTAGGTAAGTGTCAAGTTTAAGTCCAGACTTCCTTTGTTAATTTTCTGCCATAATAATATGTCTAATGCCGTCAGTGGGGTGCTGGAGTCTACTATAACTATTGTATGATTGTCTAAGTATTTTATAGGCCAAGAAGAACTTGTTTTATGAATCTGGGTGCTCCAATGTTAGCTATGTATACATTTAGGGTAGTTAAGTCCTCTTGTTTGATCGTACCCTTTTTTGTTATGTAATGGCCCTCATTGTCCTTCTTCATTTGTATTAGTTTAAAATCTGTTTTATCTGACATAAAAATAGTGACTCCTGCTCTTTCTGCTTTCCGTTGGCATGGTAGATTTTACTCCACCCTTTTACTTTGAGCTCATGGGTGTTTTTACATGTACAATATGTCTCTTGAATACAACAGATGGTTGGGTCTTCTATTTTTATCCAGCATGCCACTCTGTCTCTTTCAAATGGGTTGTTTAGTACATTTACATTAAAGGTTAGTATTAATAACCGTAATTTTAATCCTTTCATTTTGTTGTTAGCTGTCTGTTATGTAGATTTGATTGCATAGTTGCTTCACAGTACTTTGAGCTATATGGGTAAGTGTGCTTTTGTGGTAGCAGGTGTCATTCTTGTTATTCTATGTTTAGCACTCCCTTGAGGATCTCTTGTAAGAATAATCTAGTTGAAATATATTCCCTCAGCATTTGCTGTCCGGGGAGAATTTTATTTCTCATTCACGTATGAAGCTTAGTTTGGAGAGATATAAAATTCTTTCTTGGAATTTCTTCCTTTTAATGATACTGAAAATAGGCCCCATTTTTTTCTACAAGCGTAATATTTCTGCTGACAAGTTTACTGCTAGCCTGGTTGGGTTCCCTCTGTAAGTGACTTGCCCCTGCTCTCTAGCTTTCCTTAAAACTTTTCTTTTGCATTGATTTCAGTAAATATAATGACCGTTTGCCTTGGGAATGGTCATATTGTATAAAATCAGTCTGGGGTTCTTTGTAATTCATGGATTTCTCAATCTCTCTAATGAGATAATAAAGTTTCATGGACCTTATTCTCAAATATATTTCCCAAGTTCCTTATACTTTCTCCTCCTCTCTCAGGAATGTTGACAAGCTGTAGATTTGGATTCTTTACATACTACCATATTTTTTGGAAGTTTTCCTCATTTTTCTTAATTTTTAAAATTTTTTTGTCTGTTCAAATAACTTGTCTTTGAGTTCTGAGATTAATTCCTCAACTTGGTTTATTCTGCTGTTAATAAATCCAGTTTTACTGTGAAATTCTTGTTGTAAATTTTTTTAGCTCATGAAGTTCAGTTTTTTTCTTTCCTAGAATGGCTATCTTGTCTTTCAGCTATTGAATAATATTACTCTATTGCTTGGTGTCCTTGGATTGAGTTTCAACTTTCTCCTCTATCTTGATGTGCTTCGTTGCCATCCACATTTTTAATTTCATGTCAGTTATTTCAGACATTTCAGACGGGTTAAGAAGCATTGCTGCAGAATTAGTGGGCTTGTTTTAAGAGGACATACTGGCTTTTTAAATTGCCCAAGGTCTTGTGCTGACTTTTTCTCATCTGGGAATGTTGTCATTCCTTTAATTTTTGTGTAAATGGGAGTATAGTCAGTTGGCTTCATTTTTGGTAGTTTTCAGAGCATTAAAGTTCTGTATAGGGTCTTCGTAGTCAAATTTTTGCTTTTGGTTTCACAGAGGGGGAGAATTAGTAAATATTTTTAGTGTTGTAGTTTGGGCAGCGATCCAGTAAATGGCACTTGTGAACAGCTGGCAGTAGACAGGCTCTTACTCAGCCACGTGGCTCATTTGTGTGTACTTGAATTTTCAGTTGTATTCTGTGGTGTGAGATGAATAGAAGTGACCTCCTCACCAGTTCTGTTCTTAGGCCTTGGGGAACCCACCTCTGATCATTGGCACTGTACCCACAATTTTGTTGTTGTTGCTGTTATTAGGTCTTCAGGGCCATGGGGCTCCCTTGTAGAGAGGTTCAGTAGAGAGATAGCCCACACTCCTACTAGACCAGCACTGTGGAGGGAGGAATGCCTAAGTTCCAGATCAGCCCTTGAACCTGTGAAGCTCACCACTTTTATGTTTCTAAGAGTGTGGGCTCCTACTGTACTCAAATGCTGCACACAGATTCCTGGCTTGGCACTCCTGAGCCACAAGCTACAGCCCTGGGTAACAAGGACCTGTTCATGGTTCCTTCCTACCAACACTCAGGGATAGATTCTAGGTGTGTTGTGGGATCTGAAGGACCCCCAGACTGCTGGAACAAAATCAGGTGGAGCAAAGCACACAGACTGGGCAGCAGAGGCTGCACTGTGTACCCATTCTTGTGGAGTGACCAGGCAGAAGCTCTGGAAGGTTCTGGTAGGCCTGCAGCTCAGATATGTCTCAGTCCCAAGAGGAAGCAGCCCCTTATTTCTCCCTGGAATTTAGCTTGGACCAGAGCCTCTCGGAGGGAGACGAGCATCCCTGGGGGGTCAGCACTTATTGCTGAGCTCTACTAGAGCTGTCCCAAGCCCGAAGGTCCCTGGCTCTGTGCCTGCTGCAGCTTCATCTCTGTCTAATCTCTGAGGAGATCCCCCTGCCAGCTAAAATGTCTGTGGATGCTGCAGGATCCTCTGAAGCTAGGATCCCAGAGGTCCAAGGCAAGAGTGGGAATTCCCTCAGGCTCTTCACTCACCCCTTTCCTAGGTGCCATTTGGGGCCAGGGATGAGCCCTGGCATTCAGGCACCCCATGCAGGTTTCCCAGTTTTCTTCATATGTAGCCTCAGCATCTGCATATGTTATCCATCCACATTGAGCATATTCCTTCTGGAGATCTGTTCAAATTATGTACATTAAATGAAATCCCAATCTCTGTGGGAGTGGCACTTCCTGGCTGCATCTAGCTGACCATCTTCCAATAGGTCTCCAATGTTTATTGTTTATTTATCTCTGCTCTATTGTTATTGTTTTCCTCTTCTAATACATTTGAACTATTTGCTCTTCTTTTCCTAGTTTCTTTAAGGTGTAAAGTTGTTAAAGAATCGAGATCTTTCTTGCATTAGAATGTAGTCATTACTGCAATAAATTTTGCATTTATCACTACTTTCACTACATCTCATAAATTTTAGTGTTTGTATTTTCATTTTAATTTATCTCAGTTATTTTAAAATTTTCTTTGTAATTTCTAATTTTATCCATTGAAACTTTTAGTGTGTTGTTTAATTTCCACATACTTGTGAATTTTCTAGTATTCCTTCTGTTATAGATTTCTAGTTTTCTTGTGAGCAAAATATTACTACATATAACTTAAAATTTAAAAAATAATAATTAAGACTTGTTCTGTGGCCTAAGATATGTTCTATCTTGGAGAGATAATCCACATGCATCAAGGGAGAGACCTGGTTGGAAGTGATTGGATCATTGAGGTAGTTTCCCTCATGGTGTTCTCATGATAGTGAGTGAATTCTCATGAGATCTGATGGTTTTCTGAGAGGCTCTTCCCCCTTCGCTCTTTGCTCTTCTTTTCTCTCTCCTGTCACTTTGCGAAGAACGTTCCTGCTTTGCCTTCTGCCATGATTGTAGGTTTACTGAGGTCTCCCCAGCTATGTGAAACTGTGAGTCAATTAACGCTTTTTTCTTTACAAACTAACCAGTCTTGGGTATTGCTTTATATCAGTGTGAAAATGGAATAATACAACATACCAGTAGGTGTTGGTTCTTTAACTGGCTTGTAATCCTGTGCCTTTTAATTGGGGAATTTAGCCCATTTACATTCAAGGTTCATATGATATGTGTAGATTTGATCCTATCATCATGATGTTAGCTGGTTATTATGCAGACATTTTTGTGGTTGCTTTATAGTGTCACTGGTTTGTGTACTTAAATGTGTTTTTGAAATGGCTCATAAAGCTCTTCTCTTTCAATATTTAATGCTTCCTTCAGGAGCTCTTATAAGGCAGGTCTGGTGGTGATGGATTTCATCAGCATTTGCTTGTCTGGAAAATATCTTATTTCTCCTTCAATTATGAAGCTTAGTTTGGCTGGATATGAAATTCCTTGTTGGAATTTCTTTCAGAATGTTAAATATTTGCCCCTAATCTCTTCTGGCTTTTAGAGTTTCTGCTGGGAGTTCTACTTCTTGTCTTATGCCATTCTCTTTGTAGGTGACCTGACATTTCTCTCTAACTGCCTATAAAATTTTTTCCTCCATTTGACCTTAGAGAATTTGATGATTATGTATCTTGGGAATAATTTTCTTAAGAAATATCTTACTGGAGTTTTCAGCATTTCCTGAATTTTAATGTTGGCCTCTCTAGCAAGATTGGGGAAGTTCTCAGGGATGTTATCTTGAAATAAGCCATCCAAGTTTGTCCCATTCTCCCCATCTCTTTCAGGGACACCAAACAGAGATAGATTTGATCTATACATAATCTTATATTTCTCAGGCATTTTGTTCATTCCTCTTTATTTTTTTCTCTTTTTAAAACTTGTATTCTTATTATTTCTTTTATTTCAATAGTTTTTGGGGGTACAGGTGGTTTTTGGTTACATGAATTAGTTCTTTAGGGATGAATTCTAAAATTATAGTGCACCAATCAGGCAAGCAATGTACACTGTACCCAATATGTAGCCTTTTATTCCTCACCCTCCTCCCAGCATCCCTGCCTGAGTTCCCAAAGCCCATTATATCTCTCTGTATGTCTTTGTGTCCTCATAGCTTAGTTCCCACTTATAAGTGGCAACATGCGGTATTTGGTTTTTCATTACTGACTTACTTTACTTAGAATAACAAGTTCCAGGCCGGGGGCAGTGGCTCACGCCTGTAATCCCAGCACTTTGGGAGGCCAAAGTGGGCAGATCACCTGAGGTCGGGAGTTCGAGACCAGCCTGATCAACATGGAGAAATCCCATCTCTACTGAAAATACAAAAAATTAGCCAGGAGTGGTGGCCCATGCCTGTAATCCCAACTACTTGGGAGACTGAGGCGGGAGAATCGCTTGAACCCAGGAGGCAGAGGTTGCGGTGAGCCGAGATCATGCCATTGAATTCCAGCATGGGCAACAAGAGCAAAACTCCATCTCAAAAAAACAAAAAAACAACTTCCAGCTCTATCTAAGTAGCTGCAAAGACATTATTTTGTTTATTTTTATAACTGAGTAGTATTCTATGCTGTATATACAATCATATTTTCTTTATCCACTCATTGGTTGATGTGAACTTCAGTTGGTTCCACATCTTCGCAATTGTGAATTGTTTTGCTATAAACATGCATGTGCATATTTCTTTTTCACACAGTAACTTCTTTTCCTTTGAGTAATTACCCAGGAGTGAGATTGTTAGATCAAATGGTAGTTCTGCTTTTAGCTTTTTAAGGAATCTCCATGCTGTTTTCCATAGTGGTTATATTAATTTACATCCCCACCAGCAGTATAAAAGTGTTCCCTTGAGACTTTACTGGATTCCTTTATCGATCTAGGAGCTTTATGGATGAGTCTTCAGGGTTTTCTATGTATACAATCACATCAGTGGTGAACAGTATAATTGTTGAAAGTGGAAATCCTTGTCTTGTTCCAGTTCTCAGGGAGAATATGCTTACAAATTTTTCCATTCAGTATGATGTTGACTGTGGATTTGAAATATATAGTTTCTATTACTTTAAGTCCCTTCTATACCTAGTTTTTGAGAATTTTTATTAGAAAGGGATGCTGGATTTGATCAAATCCTTTTTTTCTTTGTCTATTGAGGTGATCATATGGTTTTTGTTTTTAATTCTGTTTTTGTGAGGTATCACATTTATTGACTTGCATATGTTTTACCATTCTTGCATACTTGGGATGAAACCAACATGATCATGGTATATTATCTGTTGAATGTTCTGTCAAATTCTGTTAGGTAGCATATTTTTCTGAGAACTTTTGCATCTATGTTTACCAGAAATATTGGTTTATAGTTTTTGTTGTTGTTGTTATGTCCTTTTCTGGTTTGGATATTAGGGTGATACTGGTTTCATGGAATGTTTAGGGAAGATTCCCTCTTTAATTATATTTTGGAATAGTTTCAGTAAGATTGCTAGCAATTCTTGGAATGTCTGGTAGATTCAGCTGTGAATCCATCTGGTCCTGGACTTTTTGTTGTAGGTATTTTTTTTTTTAATTACTGATTCTATCTCATGGCTTGTTATTGGTCTGTTTAGGGTTTCTATTTTCTTCCTGATTTATTCCAGTTGTGTTCTGTGTTTCTAGAACTTTATCCATTTTCTCTAGATTTTCTAGTTTGTGTGTGTAAAAATGTTCATAGTAGACTTAAATTTTTCTTTGTATTATCATTTGTAATATTTCTAGTTTAATTTCTAATCGAGCTTATTTGAATCTTCTCTCTTCATTTATTGATTAATCTCACTAATGCTTCATCAATTTTGTTTATTTTTTCAATAACCAACTTTTGCTACATTTATCTTCTGTATTTTTTTGTTTCAATTTTATTTAGTTTTTCTCTGATCTTTGTTATTTCTTTTCTTCTGCTGGCTTTGAATTTAGTTTGTTTCTGTTCCTCTAGTTCCTTGAAATGTGAAATTAGGTGGTCAAATGGTGCTCTTTCAGACTTTTTAATGTAGTCATTTAATGCTGTAAACTTTCCTGTTCACATGGCTTTTACTGTATCTGAGGCATTTAGATAATTTGTGTCACTATTATTCATTTCAAAGAACTTTTAAATTTCCATCTCAATTTTATTGTTAACCCAAAAATTATTCAAGGGCAGATTATTTAGCTTCCATGTATTTGTACAATTTTGAGGGTTCCTTTTGGAGTCGATTTCTCATTTTATTCCACTGTGTTCTGAGAAGATAGTTGATATGAGGTCAATATTCTAAATTTATTGGGATATTTTTGTGACCGAACATATGGTCTATCTCAGAAGATGCTCCATAAGCTGATGAGAAGAATGCGTATTGTTCAATTTGTGGGAATAATGCTCTGTAAGTATTTGTTAAGTTCAATTTTTTCTAGGTATACTTTAAATCCGTTTTCTTCTTAGTTAACTTTCTGTCTTTATGATCTGTCTGGTGCTGTCAGTGGAGTATTGAAGTTCCCCACTATTAATGTGTTGCTATTTATCTCACTTCTTAGGTCCAGTAGCAACTGTTTTATAAATCTGGAAGCTTCAGTGATAGGTGCATATAAATTTAGGAGTGCAATATATTCTTGTTGCACTGATCCTTTTATCATTATATAACGTTCTTCTTTGTCCTTTCTTTTTTTTTCTGTTTCTGCTTTAAAGTCTGTTTTGTCTGATATAAGAATAGCTACTCTGCTCACTTTTGGTTTCCACTTGTGTGGAATAACATTTTTCATCTCTTGACCCTGAGTTTATATGAATTTTTATCTTGGTTGTTTTCTTCTTCTTCTTCTTCTTCTTCTTCTCCTTCTCCTTCTCCTTCTTCTTCTTCTTCTTCTCCTTCTTCTTCTTCTCCTTCTCCTTCTCCTTCTCCTTCTTCTTCTTCTCCTTCTTCTTCTCTCTTCTTCTCCTTCTTCTCCTTCTCTCTCCTTCTCACTTCTTCTCACTTCTCCTTCTTCTTCTTCTTCTTCTTCTTCTTCTTCTTCTTCTCCTTCTTCTTCTTCTTCTTCTTCTTCTTCTTCTTCTTCTTCTCCTTCTTCTTCTTCTTCTTCTTCTTCTTCTTCTTCTTCTTCTTCTTCTTCTTCTTCTTCTTCTTTCTTCTTTCTTTCTTTTTTAATCCATCCTGCCATTCTGTATATTTTAAGTGGAGAATTTAGGCCATTTATGTTCATTGTTAATAATACTGAGATGTGAGGTACTATTGTATTCATGATACCAGTTGTTACCTAGATTATTTGTTTTTTTAACTGTGCTATTATTTTATAAGCTCTGTGAGTTTTACGCTTTCAAGTGGTTCCATTTTGATGCATATTGAGCATTTGTTTCAAGATTTAGAACTCCTTTTAAGGATTTCTTGTAGTGCTGGTTTGGTAGTAACAAATTCCCTCAGCACTTTTTGTCTGAAAAAGACTTTATATCACCTTCATTTATGAAGCTTAGTTTGACTGTATACAAAATTTTAGGCTGACAATCATTCTGTTTAAGGAGGCTAAGAATAGGACCCTAAGCCCTTCTGGCTTTTAAGGTTTCTGCTGAGAAGTCTGCTGTGAGTCTGATAGGTTTTTTGTTATACGTTACCTAACGATTTTGTCCCACAGTTTTTAGAATTATTGTGTGTGTGTGTGTTGAGTTTGGATATTGTGATGAGTAAATGCCTTGGTAATAATTTTGCAACAAATTCCCCAGGAGTTCTTTGAGTTTCTTGTATTTGGATATCTATCTAAATCTCTAGCAAGGCCAGAGAAGTTTTCCACAATTATTCCCTCAGATAGATTTTCCAAATTTTTAGCCTTCTCTTTTCCCTCAGGAATACCAATTATTCCTAGGTTTGGCTGTTTTACATAATCCCATATTTCTTGGACACTTTGTGCATTTTTAAATTATTTTTTCTTGATCTTTGCTTGATTGGGTTAATTTAAATGCCTTGTCTTTGAGTTTGAAATTCTTTCTTCCACATGTGCTAGTCTATTTTTAAAACTTTCTACTGCATTTTGTATTTCTCTAAGTGTACCTTTCATTTTCAGAAGTTCTGACTGGTGTTTTTATTTCCTTCAACTTTTATTTTAAGTTCAGGGGTACATGTGCAGGATGTGCAGGTTTGTTACAGAGGTAAACGTGTGCCATGGTGGTTTGCTGCACAGATCATTACATCACCTATGTATTAAGCCCAACATTCATTGCCTCTTCTCTCTGATGGTTTTTCTTTATGATATATATCCTCTGAAAATTTTTATTAATGTCCTAAATTATTTTTTTAAATTTATTTAATTCAGTTTTTACCTTCCTATGGTATCTTCCTAAGAAGCTTAGTAATCAACCTTCTCAATTCATTATCTGGTATTTAAAAAAAAATCATCTTGAATTGGATCCATTGCTAGGGAGCTAGTGTGATATTTTGGGGGTGTGATAGAACCCTGTTTTGTGATATTACCAGAATTACTTTTCTGTGTTTTTCTCATTTGGGTAGACTATTTCTTCAAATTGTCCTCGAATTTATTTTTGATTTGTGTTTTTTTTTAATTTTTTTCTCTTAAGGTTGTGACTTTAATATGTATAGTTTATTATTGCCTAATTTTGTTCTTGGTGCTTTTAGGGGTGGTGATTATGTATGAGTTACTTAGTTATAGAGAGTCATCTTGTGCTGCTTTCTCAGATTCTGGTTGTAATAGTTATAGTTATGTACTTGGTGTATAGGCAAAGTTCACTTTCTCCTATGGTGTCAGAATGATAAGGATCTGTTAAAACTTATTTTATACCCTTATGGTGTGCTCTTATTTATTTATTTATCTACTTTTTCCCCATTATTTTATTGATTGAGTTGGTGGTTCAGGCTTCAGGTCAGTAGGAGAAGCATCCCTGGATAGGAACCAGTTGTAGCTAAAGTAGGCAGGGATGAAGGTGCCTGGGAGAGCTCTCAACTAGATGCACCGAGGTTTTATCAAGGTGGAGGTTGAGAGCTACTTCAGCTCCTCTGTCAAGCCAGTAGAAAAGCTATCCACCTCCCAGCCTTACTCCTGTGACAGTGTGCTGGCTATTCAGATCAGACAGGCACCTCTCCCTGTCTGAAGGGATGTTGATACCCTAAGTAGAGAGAAATTGTAACTCTACCTCTCATGCAAGTGTGTACCTGAGGAGTGCTCCTCTTGTGGGGATGCAATCACCCTGAATTGTTCCAGGAAGGCTATCTTTAGATGCATTCACACTGACTTCCTGTGGGAGAAGTCACAGCTGCATGTGCAGTGGTGGACAAAGGGGAAAGAAGGACCTCTTCTCCAAGACCCTTCATGATCACAGAGACTGCTTGACTGTTTGGGTAGAGGTGAACAATTTACCTGATGAATGCAGCACTGCAATTGTGTCTCTGCTAATAAATAAATAAATAACACTTTCTTCTAGCAGAAATATCTAGGATTCAAGGCTTCTTGTCCTGATTCTTTTGTTCCATGGGGTGTTTCTTTGATGTAGTACACTCGCTCTTTCCTAGGAATAAGAGTTCCTAAGAGCCAGACTACCTATTGCTCTTCTGGGTCTAGCCACCCAAGAGGCTGCCACACTCTGGGCTGCTGGTGAGGAATGTCTGCCAGGGATCTATCTGGTGATGTGACTTATCCTCAACTTTCCCAACAGTGGGTACCAGCACCAGCTCTTATCGGAGTGCCAAGGGAGTGATATAGACTCTGTAAGATTCCTTGGTTTTAGATAGGCTTAGAGTACTGAATTTCTTAAATGCTGGTTAGTGATAGCTGAGCTCATGCAGTCATTTGCTTCTTTCTGCATGTAGTGTTATTTTATCTAGAGATGCTGTCATGGACTGTACTGGTTGGCTTCCAGCTAGAAGGTGATGCTTGCAGAAGAGCACCAGCTGCAGTAGTAGCAGTGGTATATGAGCTTGCCCTAAGTTTCCCAGGAAAAGTATTCTGGATTCTCAGGTGATGCAGATGGCTATAAAACTCACAAAAGTGCATGTTCTTTGTGTTAAGCTAACAAGGATGGTGAAGGGGCACAACCAGGTTGGGGGAGGTTTAGGTGGTTTTGTGCCCTGACTCTCTGCAAAGAGGGCAAGCTGTGAGAGTTGGGAGCTGGTCCTCGGGCTGCTATGGTAATGTTGTAGAGACAAGTATAACTATCTCTGCTGCACAGAAGAGTTCGAAAAGGGAGTAGGAAGTAGCAGGTGGTAGTAAGCCTAACTCAGTTCCCACACAGTGGGCAAGGCAGATCTCACTCCTGCAGTGCTCCACTAACAGAACTGGGTTAAGATCAAGGCAGCCCACAGACAGAACTGAGACCTGCCCCAGGCCATAAACTTTTTCCCCAGAAATAGCAAACATGGCTTTTAGGCCATGCCTCTCCCCATCTTCCTGAAAGGCTGGGCACCCAGCTCTTGCACTTACATCTGTAGCACACTTCCTGCTTGCTCCCAGCATTCTGGTCAAGACAATTTATTTCCACTCGACATTATTTATGAAATTTAGTTTCGAGCTTCTTTCACCCTGTGACCCCTACCTGAGCTTGTTGGCTGAATTCCCCTAGGTCCTCTGTGAGGTATAATCAGGAATGGCTTCCCTTGGTTCACACTGGAGACTGGGAATGCCTGCCAGGTACTTCCCATTGCTGCTTTTTACTTTTATATTTCTTGCCACTCTGTAAATCAGTTGCAGTTCTGCACAGAACTATGGCTTCCTCCTGTGGCATGGATTTTCAGATTCCCGAGTGGAGATGTACATCCTGGAGTCAGTCTCTACTCCTCTCACACTCTGGGGGCTTACAGTTTTTCACCTGTCTAAAAGAGTAGGCTGCAGTGTGCCAGTTCTTTCAAAGGGTTAGTGGCTTCTTTTGGTTTTTCTGTTAAGTTCCTACATTGTTTCTTGGAAAAAAGTTCACTATGTGAATCTCTACACATTACTCTGTGCTTCCAATTGGGACAGGAATGCTAACACTGCCTCCAATCTGCTATTGTGGAAATACTTTTCTCAATTTTTTTCTCTTTTCTTGTCTGGCTATATTTCCCATATTTAGTCTTCAAGCTCTGAGATTCTTTCCTCAGTTTGGTCTATTCTGCTATTAATACTTGTGATTGCATTATGAAATTTTAGCAGTTTGTTTTTCAGCACTATCAGGCCAGTTGTTTATTTTCTATACTGGCTATTTCGTCTGTCAGCTCCTGTATCATTTTGTTGTGATTCTTAGCTTTCCTGAATTGGGTTTCAACATACTTCTGCATCTCAATAATCTTCATTCTTACCCATATTCTGAATTCTATTTCTGTCATTTCAGCCATCTCATCCTGATTTGAAACCCTTGCTGGAGAGCTAGTGCAGTCGTTTGGAAGAAAGAAGGCACTATGGCTTTTTCAGTTGTCAGAGTTCTTGCACTTGCTCTTTCTCATCTTTGTGGGCTAGTGTTCCTTCGATCTTTAAATTTGCTGTCCTTTGGATTTTTTTTCCTTTTATCCTATTTGATGACCTTGAGGGTTGATTGTGGTATAAGGTGTGTTCAATTGACTGGCTTTATTTCTGGAAGATTTTAGGGGGCCAAGGCTCAGCTTCTAACTTCTCGACCGCATGCTGTAACTGTGGGGGACTTGTGTCAGATCCTGACTTTGTTCCCTTGCTCATGGAGGTTGGGAACCCATTGTTCTGGGTTGTGTGTCGGTGGTGTGGGGGGGTACTGAGGTGGTCCCAGACCACTGCTCACAGCAATCCAATGGGTGGTGCCAGCCAAAGTATTTTTTATGATGATGGCAGCAGAATTAGTCCTTGTTCCCCATGCCAGCAGCAGCAGCAGCACAGCAGGGTGCATGCTTATCATCCTCAGCAGGGTGCTAGCAGGTGCCAGGGTGCCTGCCTCTGTGTGGGCATTCACAGCAGTGGCAGAGGCAGCATAACTGGTGGGGAGGTGAGCGGGAGGCTCCTGCTGTCCACTATGCACATGGTCGCCTTGGTGGTGGTGCTAGCATGGTGGTGGGTTACTGGTGGTTGCAGGTCTCTGCACCCACACGTTCCTGCAGGCAGCAGTGGCTGCTCAGGGTAGGGGAGGGTCCATTGTTCTCTTTGCTTAGTTTCACTCTGGTAGCACTGTTGGCACAGGTGTAGGGTTGGAGCGCTGTGTGTCTCCAAGGCTCTGACTGCAATGTCATATGGCAGGAGAGGAAGGGTGGAATGCACTCCCATTGGCAGCTGTGGCATCGCAGGGTGCATGTGCACATGTGCGCTGGCAGGGCAGGGAAGGCAAAATCCACTTGTGCACACATGCACTGGCAAAATAATGTAGAGTTGGCCACGGGCATGGGGGAAGCTTCAGTGATGAGATAGAGTGGGCAGGTTGGTGCTTGACCACGGGGGCTTCCCCACTGGAGCTCCTTACCAATTTGGTGCAATTGGCTAGTACAGGAGCTATGATGCACCCCCCTAGGGCACCTGAAATTACACTGCAAGCAGGCATGGCCAGGCTGGGGTCCAGGGGGAGGCCAACAAACCAAGGGGTGCTCAGATCAAACAGGTCCTATCTGATGGGCAAGACCACCCTGCAGAGTTCAGGTCCTACTGTTCCCTTAGGACTAAAGCCTCCTGTGGGAAACACGTTAAGCCTAGGGGGATGGGCATCCCTGACTGTGCTCTGCTACAGATGCTACCACACAGAACTCTCTGGGATCACCATTTCTCTGGCTTTCTCTGCCAACTCAAGTGTCCATGGTGGTTGGTGGGAGGAGTGTTCTCCTCCTCCTATTGATTATAGAGGCCTGGGGCTAGACCAAGTTGCTCCTCGCCCATTCCACTCACGCATTCACCTGGAGATTTTGGGGACCAGGAATGAGTTCCCATGCATGACAGCCCCCTTCAGGGTTCCCAGCTTCCTCCCCCTTCAGCCCAGCTTCTGTGTCTTCCCTCTGTCTACTCTCAGTGCTGTCCCTATGAAGATCTGTTAGGAGTGTGCCAGTCGTCCTGGTGCCTTGGTGTTAGCTTTTCTACCTGGATGTGTCTATTTGACCATCTTGCCCAAATCTCCTTCTTTCAACACTTTAAATATAACACCCTATTGCCTTGTGGCCTCTAAGCTTTCTGGTGAGAAATCAGGAGATAGTCTTACTGTAGGTGATGAGTTGCTTCTATCTTGTTGCTTTCAAGATTCTCGCTTTCTTTTTGTCTTTTGACAGTTTGAGTATAATATGTCTCAGTATGTGTCTTTTTGTGTTTATGTTACTTGGTGTTTGTGTAGCTTCTTAAATTTTTAGATTTATGTCTTTTATCAAATTAGGAAATATTTTGGCCGTTAATTCTCCTACTTTTTTATCTTTCTGACCGTTTTTCTCTCCTTCCTTTCTGGAATCCCCATAATGCATTTTTTTTTTTTAATTTGCTTGACAGTGCCTTGTAAGTCTCTTAGGCTCTGTTTACTTTTCTTCTTTCATTTTCCTTCTGCTCCTTAGACTTGATAATTTTAATTGTCCTGTCTTAAAGTTTCCTGATTATTTTTTTTTACCTTCTCAATCTTCTTCTAAACCCATCTAGTGATTTTTCCCCAGTTATTGTTTCTTAGCTCCAAATTTTTCTCTGTTTTTTTAAAATAATTCTATTTCCTGATATTGTCATTTTGTTCACACATTATTTTTCCAATTCCTTCAGTTTTTTGATCATTTGTTTCTTTAGCTCTGTAAGCATATTTAAGACAGTTGTTTTAAAGTCTGTTCCCACTAAGTCTGATATGTAGACTTCCTCAGTGTTGGTGCCTGTTTACATTGTTTTCTTATGTCATGCTTTCCGGTTTCTTTTTTTGCATTGCAATGTTTTTGTTAAATATTGGATTTTGGCTACTGTAATCTGGCAATTCTTGAAATACAGTTATCTCCCTTCCCGTTTTTTTTTTTATTTCTGTTGTTAAAGGCTATAGTGGACCATTTCCTTTGAGACCTTTTCAAAATATTATTTGAAAAGGCTGTTTTCTGTTATGTGTGATTACTAAAGTCTCTGTTCCCTTATCTTGTGTTCAGTTAATGTTTTGACAGAACTTTATTTGAATGCCAGAAGCTCTCCCTTTCTTTCAAGATTGTCTCTGTGCTGTGGTGCTCCTTCAACACTTAGCTAAGCTTGCTCTGAGTGTATTGATCAACCCAATGTGAAATCTTAAGTTCTTCTCAGGTATTTTCTGAGAATGTCTTGCCCAATTATATGTGTGGTTTTCTAAATTCCCTCTGTATACATGGCTACTTTTGAATGTCCTACTTTCCCAGAGATTTCAAGCCCAGCTTTTCCTCTGGGCCTTAGTTGGTCTATTGCATGTTTCCCTTCATAATCTCTTGTTGTAGGCATCTGTAGGTCTGTAGTCAATTTGTACTTTTTACAAGAAGTGCATGCAGCTTTTCTATATGAGTTCCAAGTTAAGCAACACATGAACGACTGATTTGTATCAGCCTTTCAGCTAAATTTGTTTTGTTTTTCTCAAACAAATGAACAACAATGAAAAGTAAACAAGAAAACATTACTTAAAGATGTATACCAGCTGGTGGAGTAAGAAGAAAAAATTGGGAGCTATGGTATAAGAGTGTATGATAACTAGCAATGAACATTGAAATCAAGTAGACATACCATGGGATAAATATGGTTATGAGCTATTACATAAATGTTAAAATTATTTTGGAAAGCACTTTGGGAGGCCGAGGCGGGTGGATCACAAAGACAGGAGATCAAGACCATCCTGCCTAACACGGTGAAACCCCATCTCTACTAAAAATACAAAAAATTAGCCGGGTGTGGTGGCAGGTGCCTGTAGTCCCAGCTACTCGGGAGGCTGAGGCAGGAGAATGGTGTGAATCTGGGAGGCAGAGCTTGCAATGAGCTGAGATCATGCCACTGGGCGACAGAGCAAGAATCCGTCTCAAAAAAAAATTATATATATATATGAAAAGAGAAATTAAATGTGAAAAATAATAATTAGGGGCCCACATCCTAGATTATCCTATGAGCCCAAGAAAGCCAGAAATCGGCAGGGAGATGTGCAAAGCAGTAATATAACTGATATAATTATTTTATTTAACCTTGGGACTACTCAGTAGAAACTGTACCTTCTTGTTATTGGTAAATAAAGAAATATAAGTGTGTGTGTGTCTGTGTGTGTATGTGTGTGTGTTAAATACACCATTCTTTTGTAGGACAAGTAGGTAAAAAATGAATTAGGCTAGCAAATATTTAAACTTGCCGATGAAGTTATATATTATATAAACTTTCATACTTCATGAATATTTTATATAAATATATAAACTACATATTTATTTGTACTCTATCTTATGTCTTCTAAAAATGAAAGTAAGATACCATTCCTTTGAAGCATCCATGGAATATTTACAAGGACTAATCAGTATTAGGAAACTCTCAATTCATTCCAAAAATGAAACCATTTATAGTGTATATTCTCTGGTAAACTGTATTACAACTAGAAACTGAACTTATTAAAAGAGTCCATTATTCTTAGATCAAACAAAATGTGAAAACTGTAATCATAATTTATGTAATAAGAAAACTACTGAATGTTTAAAACTGAAGGGTAAGGCCAAAGCTATAATAAGTAGCAACTTGAGACTTTTATACTTCCTTTAAATGACACTTTGTTATTACAAGAAATAAAATAATTGAACTCAAATATCAAAAAGAAACCACAAAGAGGTGCCAAGAAATGTAGGAAGATGAAAATAATAAAAATTAAAAACAGAAATCAAAGATTAAGAAGAAATCAAACAGTAGAATAGATGAATAATTTCAAGAGGCTATTTGGAAACCTTAAACAAAGTGGACAATCATTTGAAAAATTAAATCAAATCACAATGAGAACAAAAGAGAGGAAGACAGTGACAGAGAGAGAGAAATAAAGAACTAATTCATAAACAGTATAATGAGAAAAGGACATAATCACAAACATGGGGGAACCAGAAAAATTATTAAGAAATAATGCATATAGCACTATGCTAATAAAATATAAAATCTTGATGAATGGAAATTTTAGGGAAAATGTAAATTACTAAAATTGACCAAGGGAGGACTTTTAAAAGTGAATAATACTCATGTAAAAACTGAAAACTTTTCAAAACTTCACCCAAAGAACTAATATTAATAACTGTGTGTTGAGGCTCACATTCTTGTATGCTACTGGTATGAATGTAAATTGGTATAACAAATAAATTTATCAAGAAGTTGTAAGTGTATTATAAGGGTTTATTTCATTTGACCTAGTATTCCCAGTTCTACAACAGTGTTCTAAATAGTTTTTTTTTCTCCAAGGAAGACTATAGGGAAATTTATACAACAATTTTAGGGAAAAGAGATGTTGGCCCAAGTCTTCTATAAAGAGACAAATTACTATAAACATGTGAGGAAAAAAGAAAATTACAGCAAATATACATTCCCAGTACTACAGGAGTTAAAGTCAAATCAAATTAAACTTCAATCAAAATAAAGAACTCAAGTATGAGAACAGAAAAATTATAAACAATAAAACTATATAAAGTTAATGTTTAAACAATAATTTATATAGTTATAAAACTTTATATCAATTTCAAAAATAAGTCTTGAAACAGAAGACATGTAACATAATAAAGAAGAAAACACTTTATCTCTCCATCTTATAGTCTATCGATAGATACTATTTTATCTTTGATCTTGAAAGACAATAATAGAATTTTGTTGTATTTAAAAATACCCTCATAAGTATTTTAAAATACTAGAATAATTTCCAATTGTTAGAACAATAAAAAGAGCCAATAAACCTGAGCAATTCAGCAGAAAGAAAGCTGCAACCTGTATGTTAGATTAAAGTTTACTATCTCTAATATGTAGAGTCTAGTGGGCTCATATGGAGCAAGTACCCTACCTCTTCATTTCTTTAAACCCATACCATTGTCTTAAGCTCTTACTGGTACTCTAGTAGACTACGTGGGGTAATGGGGATAATAGGAGAAGGGAGTTTCGGCACCCATTTGAGAGAAGAAAATATAATTAGGTCTCCTTCTGACCTTTTGTATAATCACATGGAAGAAGAAAATATAAAACAGTTCCATAACGGGTGTAGCATTATAATGCAAAGTGTCTTGGAATCTGACTAGAGTTGTATTTCACCTTTGGGGGAGGATCAAGGAGGAATGTAGAAAGGGAGTGGGGATTTTTTTTTCACCTTTTGTTATAAAACATACAACAAAATATTTGTTTAGAAATGATGGTTTACAGAAATGGTGGTTTACCACCATTTCTGTAAACTTCCACTTTGTACTTTGCAAAATTTTCGTTTTAGATTGTAAGTGAGCATGTACTGATTTTAAAACTAGAATAGGCAATATATATTAAGATAACATGTATTTTATTTAGAAGTGAATTTCATGTGTTTTTTCCCTGTGGAAAGGGTGGCTTTGAAAAGCCATAATAAACTTGTATTTCTATAATGAAAAACAAAAGCATGAACTCATTCTTCAAGTTTATTTTTTCATTCTATTTATTTATTCTGTTTCTGAATTGGATTTCTAACTGTTTATATATTTTAAAAGTCACTTTGTCCAGTCTTGTTGAAAACTGTGGCATAACCTTATGTTGCTGTCTCACTAACAGTATACATTGATGAAGAATCTATCATATATAAGTATACAGAATTTTTTTAAAAAATTAAAGAGTATCTGCTTGTAGACCTTCTAACTTAGTGTACTCCTTCTACACACTGAATTACAGCCAGATCACTGGTAATAGTAGCCTGATTAATTTCCAAGTCAGTAAGTGTGCAGTATGTTCAGAATAAACTTCATTTAATTATTAGAATCAACAGTTGAAGGGTAATGTGCCATAGGGCTGGGGATATAAAGTTAAATTAAACATGGTCACTGACTGATATGTTTTGTCTGTGTCCCCACTCAAATCTCATCTTGAATTATAGTTCCCATAATTCCCATGTGTTGTTGAAGGGACCTGGTAGGAGGTAATTGCATCACGGGAGTGAGTCTTTCCCATGCTGTTCTTGCGAGAATGAATAAATCTCATGAGATCTGATGGTTTTGTGAAGGGGAGTTTCCCTGCACACACTTTCACACCTGCCACAATGTAAGATGTGACTTTGCTCCTGCTTCATCATCCACCATGATTGTGAGGCCTCCCCAACCATGTGGAACCATGAGTCAATTAATCCTCTTTTCTTTATAAATTACATGTGAGCACAGACTAATACAGTAAATTGGTACTGGTTAGTGAGGCACTGCTGTAAAGGCACCTGAAAATGTGGAAGCGACTTTGGAACTGGATAACAGGCAGAGGTTAAAACAGTTTAGAGGGCTCAGAAGATAGGAAGATATGGGAAAGTTTAGAACTTCTTAGAGACTTGTTGAATGGCTTTGACCAAAATGCTGATAGTGATATAGACAATGGAGTCCAGGCTGAGGTGGTCTCAGATGGAGATGAGGAACTTGTTGGGAATAGGAGTGAAAGTGACTCTTGTTATGGTTTAGCAAAGGGATTGGTGGCATTTTGCCCTTGTCCTAGAGATCTGTGGAACTTTCAACTGGAGAGATGTTATTTAGGGTATCTAGTGGAAGAGATTTCTAAGCAGCAAAGCATTCAAGGGGTGATTTGGGTGCTGTTAAAGCATTCAGTTTTATGTATCCACAAAGTTATGGGTTGGAATTAGAACTTATGTTTGAAAGGGAAGCAGAGGATAAAAGTTTGGAAAATTTGCAGCTTGATAGTGTGATAGAAAAGAAAAACCCATTTTCTGATGAGAAATTCAAGCCAGCTGCAGAAATTTGCCTAAATAATGAGGAGCCAAATGTTAATCATCAAGATAATAGAGAAAATGTTTACTGGGCATGTCAGAGGGCTTCACAGCAGCCTCTCCCATCACAGCCCTAGAGGCACAGGAGGAAAAAATGGTTTTGTGGGCCAGACCCAGGGCCTTGCTGCTTTGTGCAGTTTTGGGACTTGGTGCCCTGTGTCTCAGCCATGGCTAAAAGGGGTCAACATTCAGCTCAGGTCATTGCTCCAGAGGAGGCAAGTCCCAAGCCTTTGTGGCTTACACATACTGTTGGTCCTGCGGGTGCACAGAAGTCAAGAATTGAGGTTTTGGAACCTCTGTCTAGATCTCAGAGGATGTATGGAAATACATGGATGTCCAGAGAGAGGTGTGCTACAGGGGCAGAGCCCTCAGGAGAGCTTCTACTAGGGCAGTGCAGAAGGGAAATGTGGGGTAGGAGGCCCCACACAGAGTCTCCACTGAGGCACTGCCTGGTGGAGCTGTGAAAAGAGGGACACCATCCTCCAAACCCCAGAATCTTAGATCCACAGACAGCTTGCACCATGCACCTGAAAAAGGTGCAGACACTCAATGCCAGCCCATGAAAGCAGCCAGGAAGGGGATGTACCCACAGGGGTGGAGCTGCCCAAGACCATGGGAACCCACCTCTCACATCAGCAAGACCTAGATATGAGACCTGGAGTCAAAGATTTAATCTCATTTTGGAGCTTTAAGATTTGACTGCCCTGCTGAATTTCAGACTTGCATGGGGCCTGTAGTCCTTTTGTTTTGGCCAATTTCTCCCATTTGGAACAGATGTTCCAAATGGGATGCCTGTACCTCCATTGTGTCTAGGAAGTAACTAACTTGCTTTTGATTTTACAGGTGCATAGGTGGAAGAGACTTGACTTGTCTCAGATGAGACTTTGGACTGTGGACTTTTGAGTTAATGCTGAAATGAGTTAAGACTTTGGAGGACTGTTGGGAAGGCATGATTGGTTTTGAAATGTGAGGACATGAGATTTTGGAGGAGCCAGGGGTGGAATGATATGGTTTACCTGTGTGACCACCCAAATCTCATCTTGAAATGTAGTTCCCATAGTAACCACTTTTTGTGAGAAGGACCCGGTGGGATGTAATTGAATCATGTAGGTGAATCTTTCCTGAACTATTCTTGTGATAGTGAATAAGCCTCATGAGAACTGATGGTTTTATAATGGGGAGTTCCCCTACACATGCTCTCTGGGTTGCCACCATGTAAGACGTGACTTTGCTTCTTCTTCACCTTCTATCATGATTGTGAGCGCTTTGCAGCCATGTAAAACTGTGAGTCAGTTAGCCCTCTTTCCTTTATAAATTATCCAGTCTCAGGTATGTCTTTATTAGCAGTGTGCGAATAGAATAATACACTGACCATAAGCAGCTCATAAAGTTCTGGTTCCAGAGATATGTTATTTAAAAATTATATTCTCAAGTGCTGAATGCCTTATCTTACTATGATATATGTATATTATTGTTTTACTATGATATATGTATATTATTGTTAAAACAATTTACGCATCACTATTTTACACAATTATATTGAATCTACTGTGTCTGCCAGTGTCAACCTCTACAAAGTTATAAAATAAACTATAGAATACCACATTCATTTAAATTACTAAAAAACTGGAAGTGCACAAAATATTAAAAATACACATTTCTTATTTAGATGCTTTTACATGTGATTTTTTTTGGACACAATTATTTTTTATGTTTTTTTATTTTTTATTTTTTTAAATACCTTAAGTACTGGAGTACATGTGCAGAATGTGCAGATTTGTTACATAGTTATACATGTGACATAGTGGTTTGCTGCACCCATCAACCCATCACTTACAATAGGCATTTCTCCTAATGCTCTCCCTCTCCTAGCTCCCCACCCACCAACAGGCCCCAGTGTGTGATGCTCCCCTCCCTGAGTCCATGTGTTCTCATTGTTCAACTCCAACTTATGAGTGAGAACATGCAGTGTTTGGTTTTCTGTTCTTGTGTTAGTTTGCTGAGAATAATGGTTTCCAGCTTCATCCATGTCCCTGCAAAGGACATGAACTCATCCTTATTTATGGCTGCATAGTACTGCATGGTTTACATGTGCCAGATTTTCTTTATCCAGTCTATCATTGATGGGCATTTGGGTTGGTTCCAAGTCTTTGCTATTGTGAATAGTGCTGCAATAAACATACTTGTGCAAGTGTCTTTATAGCAGCGTGATTTATAATCCTTTGAGTATATACCCAGTAATGGGATTGCTGGGTCAAATGGTATTTCTGGTTCTAGATCCTTGAGGAATCACCACACTGTCTTCCATAATTGTTAAACTAATCTACACTCCCACCAACAGTGTAAAAGCGTTCCTATTTCTCAACATCCCCTCCAGCATCTGTTGTTTCCTGACCTTTTAATGATCACAATTCTAACCGACGTGAGATGGTACCTCATTGCAATTTTTGATTTGTATTTCTCTACTGACCAGTGAGGATAAGCCTTTTTTCATATGTCTGTTGGCTGCATAAATGTCTTCTTTTGAGAAGTGTCTGTTCATATCCTTCACCCACTTTTTGATGAGGCTGTTTGTTTGTTTGTTTGTTTTTCTTGTAAATTTGTTTAAGTTCTTTGTAGATTCTGGATATTAGCTCTTTGTCAGATGGATAGATTGCAAAACTTTTTGCCCATTCTGTAGGTTGCCTGTTCCCTCTGATGATAGTTTCTTTTGCTGTGCAGAAGCTCTTTAGTTTAATTAGATCCCATTTGTCAATTTTGGCTTTTGTTGCCATTGCTTTTGGTGTTTTAGACAGTAAGTCTTTGCCCATGCTTATGTCCTGAATGGTATTGCCTGGGTTTTCTTCTAGGGTTTTTATAGTTTTAGGTCTTACATTTGAGTCTTTAACCTATCTCAAGTTAATTTTTGTATAAGGTGTAAGGAAGGGATCCAGTCTCAGTTTTCTGTATATGGCTAGCCAGTTTTCCCAACGTCTTTTATTAAATAGGGAATCCTTTCCCCGTTGCTAGTTTGTGTCAGGTTTGTCAAAGATCAGATGGTTGTAGATGTGTGGTGTTATTTCTGAGGCCTCTGTTCTGTTCCATTGGTCTATATATCTGTTTTGGTACCATTACCATGCTGTTTTAATTACTGTAGCCTTGTAGTATAGTTTGAAGTCAGGTGGCATGATGCCTCCAGCTTTGTTGTTTTTGCTTAAGATTTTCTTGGCTATATGGGCTCTTTTTTGGTTCCATATGAAGCTTAAAGCAGTTTTTTTCCAATTCTGTGAAGAAGGTCAGTGGTAGCTTGATGGGGATAGCATTAAATCTATAAATTACTTTGGGCAGTATGGCCATTTTCATGATATTGATTATTCCTACCCATGAGCATGGAATGTTTTTCCATTTGTTTGTGTCCTCTCCTATTTCCTTGAGCAGTGGTTTGTAGTTCTCCTTGAAGAGGTCCTTCAACATCCCTTGTAAGCTGTATTCCTAAGTATTTTATTCTCTTAGTAGCAGTTGCGAATGGGAGTTCACTCATTATTTGGCTCTCTGTTTGTCTATTATTGGTGTATAAGAATGCATGTGAGTTTTACACGTTGAGTTTTTATCCTGAGACTTTGCTGGAGTTGCTTATCAGCTTAAGGAGATTTCGGGCTAAGATGATCAGATTTTCTAAATATACAATCATGTCATCTGCAAACGGAGACAATTTGACTTCCTCTTTTCCTATTTGAATATGCTTTATTTCTTTCTCTTGCCTGATAGCCCTGGCCAGAACTTCCAACACTACGTTGAATAGGAGTGGTGAGAGAGGGCCTCCTTGTCTTATGCTGCTTTTCAAAGGGAATGCTTCCAGTTTTTGCCCATTCAGTATGATATTGGCTGTGGGTTTGTCATAAATAGCTCTTATTATTTTGAGATACATTCCATCGATACCTAGTTTATTGAGAGTTTTTAACATGACGGGCTGTTGAATTTTGTCAAAGGCCTTTTTCTGCATCTATTGAGATAATTGTGTGGTTTTTGTCGTTGGTTCTGTTCCTTTGATGGATTACATTTACTGATTTGTGTATGTTGAACCAGCCTTGCATCCCAGGGATGAAGCCAACTTGATCATGTTGGATAAGCTTTTTGATGTGGTGCTGGATTTGGTTTGCCAGTATTTTACTGAGGATTTTTGCATCAAGTTTCATCAGGGATATTGGCCTGAAATTTTCTTTTTTTGTTGTGTCTCTGCCAGGTTTTGGTATCAGGATGATGCTGGCTTCATAAAATGAGTTAGGGAGGATTCTGTCTTTTTCAATTGTTTGGAGTGGTTTTAGAAGAAATGGTATCAGCTCCTCTTTGTACCTCTGGTAGAATTCAGCTGTGAATCCGTCTGTTCCTGGACTTTTTTTGGTTGGTAGACTATTAATTACTGCCTCAATTTCAGAACTTGTTATTGGTCTATTCAGGGATTCGACTTCTTTCTTGTTTTGACTTGGGAAGGTGTACGTTTCCAGAAATTTATCCATTTCTTCTAGATTTTCTGGTTTATTTGCATAGAGGCATTTATGGTATTTTCTGATGATAGTTTGTGTTTCTGTGGGATCAGTGGTGCTATCCCCTTGATCATTTTTTGTTGCATCTATTTGATTCTTCTCTGTTTTCTTCTTTATTAGTCTGGCCAGCAGTCTATCTATTTTGTTGATCTTTTCAAACAACCAGCTCCTGGATTCATTTATTTTTTGAAAGATTTTTCATGTCTCTATCTCCTTCATTTCTGCTCTGATCTTACATGTGATATGTTTCACTGAAAGAAAAATATTTAAGACTAACTGTAATAACTTGGCCACTCTGAGACTACTTATTGACTTTCCTGCTATGTAATCTTTCCTGGATCAAAGTATTGCTATACATGTGGTTCATTTTCATCATTAATTTAAAAAAGAAAAAAAGAATAAAATTCTATGTAATCCAAAATATTGAATTCTTAAAAGTTAAACCATACGGTAGTGGAAGAAATTATGAGTTAATGTTTTTCTGACCTTGGCATGGAGAAGTTCTTTCTAGCATAAAAGTAGTGAGCAGAGTGGGGAAAGAAAGGGCAAAATACAAAGCTGACTATTGTTAGGTTTGATTACAACCTAATCTTAAATTACTGTATCTTAAAATGCACTATCAAAATGGAAAGCAAACATTCTGCTGATGAAGTCTGTGCAACATATGCCGTATATAAATGGTTAATACACTAGTAGGTAAACAAAGCTTACAAATGCTTATGAAATTAATATGAAGGACAGCATTTGTAGTAGAGATTTCCATCTAGAAAACTGCTGCAACTATTAGGTGAGAAATAGTAAGTTCCTGAACCAAAACAGTAGAAATGGAAATGGAAAGCCAGCAGCACTTGTTGTTTGATTAAAGTGCAAGCTAGAAAGGGAAGTATCGAGATATAGGTACTGGCTGTTTACCTTTAAATCTACCAAAATCATATGGTATAGTATAGGTTTCCAAATGTACTATCATGTCCTCATAAAATAGAGTATGCAAAAAATTAAGCAAAAAGAATTTCATATCAGTCCAAAACCACTCACATCCAAATCAATGTTTAACCATAATAACTTTTTCCCAAGTGGTTTCTGTGGTACGCTCATCTAGCTAATTTAGACTAGTACTTCACAGTCAACACCTGTGGCTTTCCCTTTCGCTACATTGCCAGGCTTTTCTCTGCACTGGTTGTCATCAGGGTAATTCCTGTTCCTTGTCCTTCTACCCATTATTATCCTGTCTCCCAGTGCTCTACCAAATTAGAAATCAGCAACAGTTTTCCCCAGCACAAATTATATCTTATGTCCCACTTCAATTTCTATCCTTTACTACCACACACACAGTGTTGATAAATTTTGTTTTCATATATGACCCTTTCACCACCCATTTCATTATCTTGGCTGTGCTCTTATGATTTTTCTGCTCCCTTAATCAAACCAGCTTACATCAGTGAATATCATTTCTATTTTTACTGAAAAAGGGGTAAGTTTATAAAATATGCCTCTTCCAGATTTAATTCCTATTAGGTACAATATATTTTATTTAGATTGTTAACATTAACTGGATCAATATCTTTATTGATTTACAAACATGTTCATAACATGTGGCTGAGTGGGGAAACAAAATTATGCAATTATGACACATATTATTTAATTTTTGTTTTATGCACACAAGCACACAAATGTTCACCAAGTCTAGAAAATAAAATACCAAAATAGTAAGAGATGTTTTATCTTGTAGGGGATATTATTGAATTTTTTCTGTTTTGGCATATCTACGTTACCTAATTTTTCATCAAAAAATGGACATTATTTGTAGAACAAAAAGCTTAAAATTAAAAAAATGAAGCAATGCAATAAAAGCAATATAGAGTTCTTTAGAGACTTCAGTTTACTAACATGGAGAAAAACTGATCTTATACTTCTTTTTTCTAATCTTTTTTCATAGTTCTCCTGATTGAGGAATAGATCTGGAGCAAATTCTGAAAGTCTCAACTACTCTAGACTCTATAAATTTACAAACTGCTTAAAAATAATAATTTTTTCTTTTGGATGTATTCCAAATGTGTTTGTGTGTATGTGTGTGTGTGTGTGTAACAACATCACTGTTTATGCACGTTTGCACCATTATTCCTTATATATGGCATGGTTTATTTTCCTCCTCTTTCTGAGGTATGCTACAACATATTAGTAAATTTTTAAAAAATTCACTGAATTTTGAATAAAAATGTTTGAGTAGTCCTAAAATGTCAACAATGTTTTGTCAACATATATCTAAATAAGCTTTGTAAGACTGGTTCAAAGATCTACTAAAAACATGATTAATTTAGCACATATTGACACTTTTTAAATCTATGTATCTCACTACTTAATCATAAAATGAAATTTGCATGACATGATCTGTATCTCATAAAGTCTTGGGCTTTAGGTAATGAAAAGTTATTATTTGTAGAATAAAATTGTAAATTTTTTTAAATGAAGCTGTGTAATAAAAGTAATATATAGTTTCTTTAGAGATATAAATTTGCTAAAATGGAGAAAAACTGATCTTGTACTTCCCTTTTCTAATCATTTCATGCACATCTCCTAATTGATGAATAGGTCTGTTGTATTTTAATTTAAACTATCTAATGCCTTTTCCAGAGAATTGACTCAAGTTAATAGATTTATCATTCCTAAAGTTGTACTGTTTCTAGTAGATTTGTGTTTAGTTGTCTCCTGAAAATCTGTATATGCTCTTTCCTAGTTCTAGGTTTCCTCACCCATCCTTCTATTGCATAAATATAATAATATTTAAATAATTGTTGCAATGGGGAAATGTTAGAGCTTTGAAAGTAGAAATTCTGATATAATTTAAAAACAATTTTGCATCAAATAATTTATTATAACTGCTAATCAGTAAAAAAAATGTTCAATATGAAATGCATGTTAGGCTGTCTGTGTCTGGGAAATTGACTTAGAGAGCTGGGTCACAGATTGAAAAGCCATAGTTGGTGCTGAAAATACGAAGGGAATAAGGCTTTTTTCCATCAGCAAAATAGTGGTAACATTTAAAGAAATATAGCTTTTGATAATTTGGAACTAATGAAACTAGAATATGATTACATTTATCTATTGCTAATTATCCTTCCATTAATTATTAGTCAGTATTCAAAATAATTAGCACTTCCAGCAGATAGCAATCATGGGCAAGAAGAAAAGAGTAGCTGTTTATATGACATGGAAGTTCCAATTCACAAATAAAAAATAACTCAACCATCTGGATATTTCTAAACACCCAAACATCATCTAAGCAAAACATACAAACAATGTGATCTAAACAAAAATCATACTGTATACCTTTCATCGAGTTGATTCTTCATTTCATAGCATATCCATTCTGACTGTCCCACATGTTAAAAATTGGAGTCATGAGATACTTTCTATTCCCTCAGATTCCTGATCTTACTTCTTCTCTATTTCTGGTCTCATTCACTACCAAAGTTCAATCTATCACCCACTATTGTCAATTCCAACTCAAAAAAAATCCTCAAACCCCTTTAACTCAAGTTATCTGAATCCTGGAGCTCCTCATTTCTTACCTTGAGTATTTCAAGAAACTTACAACTGATCTTCCTGCCTACAATATTCATTTTTTCCAAATTGTCTTTCACAATTCCAATAGACATATTTGCAAGCACATATTTGATCATCAAAGATTGTTTTTTATATTATCCTATTTTATTTATATGATATTATATTGAAGTCATTTATTTTTACTTATCTTTCTCACTAGACTCTCAGCTCTTTAAAGGCACTGAGATCATGAATTATTTGCAATTGTCTCTCTAGTGCCTGCCTCTTAGTAGGCTCTCAGTAGTTTTTCTATGAATGAATGTACAGGCAATATATTTCATACCTCCATGACTTTAAATGAATTATTCCCACTCCTGCAAAGCTTTCCTCCCTCTTATTGTGCTTCTTTCTCCCTATTTCACTATAGCCAAGCTTCTTGTCATTTCAGGGCATTTGACACTCTCTTCCCTTCTGTGATGGTCATGCCCTCAATTCCCATCTCTATAATCTACCTCGATCTTTACAATTCTTCAAATATGATTTTAAATGTCATTTCTTCAGATAGGACTTCCCTGACTACCCAGTCCACAAACCCCTGCCTCACCAAAATAGTCTTTCTCACAAGAACTTGTTTTGATTTATTTAAAGATAACTACAATTTTTAATTTAAATATTTATTTTTAATTTTTAGAATTAAAAAATTACTGTATTCCCACAGTATACTGTAAGCTCCACTAGAGCAGGAGTTATGGTTCGTTCACTACTGTATCATTATTCAGAAAGCTACCTGGCTCATAGTAAGCACTCAACACTTGTTTTCAAAATAAATATATGCATGATTGAACAAATGAATAAAAGCAGTTCTAGCCTCTTGACCAATGGTTTGTAGGTCTCAACTTAATCTACTAAAGATGGTAAATATACCTTAGGCCTTTTTTTTTGTCTAAGGAAAGGTCACACCCCTACAAATTAGCAAGTTGGTACTTTCTAGCTTCTTGCTTTCTTATCGGTTTCTCTTTTTTTGTTGCACTTGAGAAACCCTGGAAAAGAAGATGTAGGGTGGCCTACATTTGCCTGAAGTAATGAAAGGTGCTAAAGAGAACATAAATAAAATGATGTAGATTATCTAAGAAAAAGGAATAGGGCATCAACTTAGATTACTGGAAAGTAGGATATCTCAAAAAGCATGTCACAGAGCAGGAAGGAGATAGGTGCATGGCACTGAAGTAGTACTATTCCACTGGTAAGCTAAACAGAAGAACTATTCTAGAGAAAGGAAGGGATGTCTCTAAAATAGGTCACCTGCTCTTGTGCTTAAACACGTGAATGTCATTCATACAAACACTTGCTTCTTCACAGTAATCAGTGATCAATTTTAAATAAATTTTGTTCATATTTATCTCTTTTCAAATGAAAATAAATAGTTTACCTGCTGTCTTAGTCTCCAATGTGCATAAAAGTGTAGAGTGTCTGAGAACTTTTTCTACTATTTTAACAGCAAGGGCAAGATTGTAGCTGGGATACAAGCCAAAGGTCAGTTTGACACAAACAGGGCAGATACATAGCAGGGAACTACTCAGTTTCATGCTGCATTTCATTGTAAATTAATATCTTAACAATGATTTTTAATTATCTTCTTGGCACTGTCTATTTAAAGGTATCCAAGAAATTCAACTTAATTTTGCCAAACTTTTGGTGAATGATTCCGTTGGCTCCAGTGCAAAATCCAACCAGGAGGTGCCTCTTTTAGCAAATATAAACAGCTTTCAGGAAATAAACACTATTATTTTATGGTGACTTTAAGATTTGCTTTTATGAAAATATTTTATACAAAGCAATTATGTAGCCAAAAGTGCCAGTTGTTTTATTTTGAATTTTAAAACCAGCCAGCAAACATGGACATGGAAATGGCATTTATCTAATAGGAGTGGCCAGAGACTAGTTACTTTGGCTAGTTGAGTGTTTTGTTTAACTAAGAAGTTTCATCTCCCAGTCAACTAGATTCTGCTCCTAGAAGATCCAACAGCAAGAAACTTGGGACTTCAGGGATAATGGTGGGTGAGCCGAATCCTGTGAGAAACACTGAAATAGGTCAGATATGCTTCTGTATATCTAAAGCTTAAGCCCCAAATGGGGTAACAAATCAGAATACAAGCATGCTAACAGTAAGAACAAAGAAAAAACAGTGACTACTGAGATTATTTTTTCAAGAATCACAGTTTGTAAAATTACCTTCAGAACATGGTAATACAATGCAGTTCTTAAGAGTGTAATTTTAGATATAGGAATCGAGAGGAGAGAAAGGGTCATGTAAAATAAAAATTTCAAAAAGTTTTTCTTAAGCAGGTAAGATTTGTGATGGGCCTGAAGTAATGGGGGTGGGAATTGCTTGGACGAGTTGCAAGTAAAGAGGATGACATTTTGTTAGAAAGCCCGCTTGAGCAACATTTTGAGGAATAGGAAGAAAACCAGCATGAGCTGGTGATAGAGAAAGATGAGAGATAAAACATTAGGAGTTTTCAGAGACCATATATCTCTGAACAGAAAATCATAGACTAATATTAAAGTGCAGAGTACTCTGTGGGAGCCACACACATTCATCTCTGCCTGTACCCTGATGCTGATGTGCATTATGTGGCAAAAGCAAATGAAATTTTCTCATTTTGGAATTCAACAGAATAGTCCTGGATGCTGTTACGAACTCAAGATATGTCTTTCAAGTGAGTGAACCTGACATCAGCAAAGCAGTAATTGCTGTTTGAGAAAAAAAGAAAAGTCACTTGTTCTCCAGCCCTTTTCTCCTGCCCTGTAGTTTTCACCTCCTCCTTCCCCAGCCCAAATAAAAACAAAGAACATTAAATTTATTTATATATATTGATGCGGTAGGTCTCTAGGGGGAAAAAAGTATCACTGGTCTAAGAAAATAAAATACAGAGTATAAGCTGTGAAGGGCAACCTGTTTAGCTTCTCTGATATAAGGCACACAGTTAATGGCACGGATTTTGAATTTCTATATAGTAGTTATTTATTTTCAACTTATTTAGATGTTTTAGCAGAAAACTTCTTATTTCTCATTTTCGTAAGGTTTTCTTACACAGGCTTGCTCCTTGTTTGAGAGAGACTTTTATCGCATTTCAACTTTCAATGTTACCTTGTCTTCTTTGGAATAATTCTCAAATTTCAAAATGGAAACCTTTAAGAAAATATAAAGCATTCAGCATGGATCTGTAGCCGTATGTATTTCGTAAGACCTGTGTTTCCCACCAGTCAGATCTGAATTTTTGCATAATGCTTCATGACTTAATTATGACAGATAAGGCAATGAGAAAGCCTGAAACCAGAAGGTAGTTCAGAAACAAAAGCCATGACTTACCCTGTTGGGTGAGGGGTCAGAAGAGGGCGCCACAGGCTTTAGGAGTACCTCTGTCAAGCTGGTGCTAACCCTTTAAGTAGGAAGGCAGTCAGAATGATGAAGCCACATTATTATTGTTCTAAAATAATTATTGGCTGTTCCTGTGTAGGCAGTTACAGGAAACGTTTCCTCAGAAGATGGAAATAATCACGCTTGAAACTTATTTTACTATTTTTAAAGTTTCTACCTCTAACTAGAGTTCTCAATGCAGTTACTGTTTAAAGATGGGAGGTTCTAATCTTTTTTCTGCGCCTAGCTAATAGAGAAATACAAAATAAAAATTCTCAAACTTAATTATTTTTATTTTAACTCAGAATATCAGAGATTAATGGCGTCTCAGGGATTGTATCTAACTCTCTTATTTGACAGCATGAGAAAGTGAGGCCCTGAGGAGCTACACATTGGATGTTGAAAGAGTTGGAATAAGATTCCAGGATTCTTAGTCTTTTGTGATGCTTTTTCTAATATAGCAACTAGTAAATCCAGTAACAATTTATGTCTATGGTGGCAATATATAGAGGAATTTTCCTCATCAGTTAGTGATTTTTAATCAAGCATTTATGGATGAAATGGCATTTACATAGAACTGTTTTAAAATACTTCAGTAAAAAGTGGGAGGAAGGACAGATAAATACAACAAGATTTGAAACATGTTTTTAATCACTGAAAGTGGGTTAGGGTTCACTACACCATTCTCTCCATTTGTGTGTGTGTTCAAATATTTCTATAACAAAAAGCATTTTTCTATTTTTTTTTTCTTTTTTGGAGGTCTTGCTCTGTCACCCAGGCTGGAGTACAGTGGTGCGGTCTCGGCTCACACACTGCCAACTCCATCTTCTGGGCTAAAGCAATCCTCCCACCTTAGCCTTCCGAGTAGCTGGGACTAGAGGTATGTGCCACCATGCCTGGCTAATTTAATTTGTGTTCTCATGTGTGTGTATAGAGATGAGTTCTCACTATATTGCCTAGGCTGGTCTTGAACTCATGGGTTCAAGTGATCCTCACACTTAGGCCTTCTAGAATGCTAGGATTACAGTTGTGGGTCACACAGCTTTCGGCATTAAGAGCATTTTCTAAAAGTAATGTGTGTTAGGGGAAAGAATATGTAACAGGAAATTAAACCATTATGTATAGATTATGTATAATCTATGGATTTTAAATATCCATGATTAAGACCATAATAAATATTTTTAAATAAAAAATGTCTTAATATCAATAAAAGTTTTATAAATAGGCACCTGCTAAAGAGAGTGTGCCTTTTCACAATACTGTACATTGCCATGTGCTAACTTGAGAGAAATATAATTAAGTTCACACTTGTGGAAACCAACTTTATTATTTGCACTGTGTTGCAAGATTCCTTCAATTTTATCCAGAAATATAAACATATCTAGGATGGATGCGTATGTTTATAAATACAGGGAGCCCATGGGATACTTCTCAGTACAGCTTGATTATGTAGCCATTGATTTGGGAGTGTGTTGCCAAACAATTTGAACATAATCTGTGCATAAAAAATTTTCAAGACGAACCAATCACCAAGAAACAATTCCTTTATTGTCATACACATATCTAGCTACGCAGACATGGAATGCTGATGGGTCATCAAAAAGAACCAGGGGAGCATCAGTTAAATTGATTCAGGAAGGAAATTTGAGACTCTGGCTACAGAAAAATACACTGGATTTTCCTGGAAAAAGGGGACATATTTTAAACACTTGCAAACAAGGGCCATATGTGTCTACTGGTTGTATAACACAGATGACAACTAATAATTTTTGTAGCAAAAAGTCAACTTAATATACAGAAGCAGCCTCTCCCCCTAGTTAATGAATTAATAAGCAAAAATCTCTGAAAGCTTAAAATTTAGGGGTTGGAGAAGATCATACTGTCCAAATCATTTTTCCGAATGTTTCTCTATGATTTTTCTGCTTCAGAAGACCAGATAGGAAAGGCTTTCACTTAATAAAATGCAATGAGCGTCTCACTTTCCAAGATTAAATAGATAATTTGGCTTAAATCTACTAACACTCCAATAACTAGCATTTTTTTTCTAACAAGGGAAGCTAGGTTTTGGTACTTTACTCTGAATTTTTGTTTCAATTTTCATATTTCATAAATTCATATTTGTGTTTCTTCGTACATAAGGCGCAATATACCAAGGAAGGCATCAGCTCCGTGGTACACTAACCATTTGCAAATAATAGTTCTTCCTATAAAGGTTTTCTCTCTCTTTTCGAAGGAAATTTCTGGGCAAACAACATTTTGAGAAAGAAATTCAGATATGGGAAAGTAAAGACCATGGGGAGCAGGAGGCTTTAAGAAACCTGGCTTGTGCATGTGGCTTACACATGTTGAAAAGTATGAAGATTAATGGAGCCAAGAGCATAGAAGATAGAACAGTATCAGATTTGAATTACAGCTGAGTTACCCACTTGGGAGTCAGTTTTAGATTGGAGTTGGTATGAGGGAATAGGGCCAAAATATGAAATCTTGGGTAATCAAAAGCTAAAATAAGATTCATGGATTTAGGAATTGTGTTTTATTTGGAATAAATGCTTACCTTAACTTCCTTTATGGACCACTGCAATTTTAGTTTAAAAGAAAGGATAATCACTTTAAGATTATCCTGTAGTGTTGAGAGTGCAAGCATTCTATAAGTGGAGAAGGAGGTGTGGTGTGGGAAATGAGAGAAAGAGGGGAAAAACTGATGTCCAAAAAGAATATGGTACTTAGAAATAGAATTATATTGGCAGTCAGGAGACCTGTATTTTAACCACAGTACTGATATTAACTTTATATGTTACTGTGAGAAATTTCCTTTTCTCTCTGGGCCTTTGTTTCCTCATGTAATCATTTAAGATGGTTATACTAAATGGTATAACCCTTTATAATTCTGCAATTCAAGTTAAAGTTATTTGGAATCATTTATTGCAGATTTGCTAGGTTTTGACTAATGTTCATTTATACCTGACAGCAACTAATAAAGCTAACACATTAATATAAATTTTAGTTGGAGTCTCCTGCTACCATTCTAATCATGTTAATGCTAAATGAAGGCTACACTTGGTCTTGAAGCATTATGCTGAGAACGACTTCTCACTGCCTACAGCTGGAGATAAAAGTGGAGGAAGTGTAAGTGATTGGACTGTTTACTAAATCCAGAAAAACACAACCTGGAAATGGCTGATTTGGAGGAATCTCAGGCATTAGCTTTTTTTCTTCTATGTTCTAAACTTCTCCTAGGTGATTACGGTTTCCAGTTAAACCTGATGTTCCTGTCCTAGTTGGCTGTTCTGCTGTCTCTTTCATGGATCCCTGAGATTTATGCAGCTGTTAAGGAAGTGACCAATTTTTAGATATCTCTTCTGCCTATAGAGATTATAGGCTTTGCACATCTGAATACATCTATATCTAGACTCTTTCCCCGGTCCAACTCTGTTCATGTCTTGTCCTATATTTTGGTTCCTCTCTTTAACTCACTATTACATCTTACATCAACACCTCCCGTAACTGGCAGTACAAGTTCAAATATGCCAGTAAATTTAGCAAGGAAAAATTATATGCCAATCTACTAAGCCTCAAGCAATAGCTCTTCTTTTAAAAAAGCCACTAATGCACGACTTGTCTCCATGAGCGATATAGCAGGTTGGTGCAAAAGTAATTGCGGTTTTCGCCATTTAAAATAATAGCAAAAACCGCAAATACTTTTGCACCAACCAAATAGAAAAGAGATTGTCTTTCTCACATAGTGAAACATTCCTGTGACCACATCAATCTCATTTCTGCCAGGCCTTGCTGTGTGATTTCTAAAAAAAAAAAAAAATCTACCCTTTCTGAGAAATAGAAGTTCTTTTCTATATATTCCAGGGACAAAAAGCAAATTTAGACCTGACCCCATCTGCCACAGTTGGTATATGAGATTATTTAGGACGTTTTTGGACAAATACTTTATTTTAATAATTAACTTATTACTATTTATAATGTTGTAAATGTTATTTTTTGCAGTTACTATTATTTCTTGATGTCATGTGTTACTATTTTCCAAACATATAGTAATATAACGTTTCCTTTTAAAAGAAGTAAATAGGAACACTTTTACACTGTTGATGGGACTGTAAACTAGTTCAACCATTGTGGAAGACAGTGTGGCAATTCCTCAAGGATCTAGAACTAGAAATACCATTTGACCCAGCCATCCCATTGCTGGGTATATATCCAAAGGTTTATAAAACATGCTGCTATAAAGACACATGCACATGTATGTTTATTGCGGCACTACTCACAATAGCAAAGACTTGGAACCAACCCAAATGTCCATCAATGATAGACTGGATTAAGAAAATGTGGCACATATACACCATGGAATACTATGCAGCCATAAAAAATGATGAGTTCATGTCCTTTGTAGGGACATGGATGAAGCTGGAAACCATCATTCTTAGCAAACTGTCACAAGGACAAAAAACCAAACACCGCATGTTCTCACTCATAGGTGGGAATTGAACAATGAGAACACATGGACACAGGAAGGGGAACATCACACACTGGGGCCTGTTGTGGGGTCAGGGGAGTGGTGAGGGATAGCAATAGGAGATACACCTATTGTTAAATGACAAGTTAATGGGTGCAGCACACCAACATGGCACATGTATACATATGTAACAAACCTGCACATTGTGCACATGTACCCTAGATCTTAAAGCATAATAAAAAAACTTCTAAAAATAAAAAAAGAAGTTAAATAACTTTAAATAAAATTTAAATTGCCTAAGTTAAAAAAATATACATACTATTATACATATTAAGTGGTGATAAGGAAGTATGGAAAAACCATGCAGGAGGTATAAAAATGATTAAAATTTGAGAAATGCAGGACCAGATAACCTCAAGGTTGCCATAAGCCCTTAGATTTTGTGATTTCATCAATTATGACTTAATGAAGAATGAAATTATAAAGTTATTTTATCTCTACCTCCTTCTTATCCATCCTCCACTCAGTGCTGTGTGTTTTAGTACTGAGTCCTTACTTATTCCAAAAGCGTCAGCTCTGCCTAAGTCATTTTCAACAAGAGTTACTTGCCTTCCCAATGAAAGAGTGTCTTCCCACATAATTACATGGCTCTTCTTGGAAATTACTGCATCAAATCTATTTTTTTTTAAATCTATTTTTAAATTTACCTTTTTGGTTTCAGAACTTTAAGATAGACAAACCAGACATTCTCATTTCACTATAAGTGCTCATCTAAATGCCATCTTCAGCTGATGGGTAGAGTAAGCCTCAAATGATAGCCTAAAATCTGGGGCTGCATGGTTGTTTTACAAGCTGGGGCATAGATTCTCTACTATTATGGGATGTGTGAACCATGAATGATAAAGGTCCATTTGAGCATCTAAAGTTCAAAATAAAGCTAAAAGAACAAGCTAATGTCCCAAACAAAAGATCTCTTATGGACACCATGCAGAGGTAATTCCAAATGTCCCTCAAAGAAAGCGGGGCAGGGCTTGGTGGCTCGTGCCTGTAATTCCAGCACGTTCAGAGGCTGAGGCGGTGGATCACCTGACGTCATGAGTTCAAGACCAGCCTGACCAACATGGCGAAACCCCATCTTTACTAAAAATACAAAAATTAGCTGCACATGATGGTGCACGCCTGTAATCCCAGCTACTCGGGAGGCTGAGGCCGGAGAATGGCATGAACCCGGAATGCGGAGGTTGCAGTAAACTGAGATCGCACCACTGCACTCCAGCCTGGGTGACAGAGTGAGACTCCATCTCAAAAAAAGAAAAAAAAAAAGAAAGAAAAGAAAGAAAGAAAGAGAAGAAAGAAAGAAAGAAGAAAAAAAGAAACCAGTGTACCAAGATTCAGTATTTTTAAAAATCCCTAAATCCCTTAGGGTTTATGACACCCACCTACCTTTGCTTCACTAGGGTGAATGGAATTCTTTAACACTTAGCCCAGGAATCTATGATTTTTCAACACATACCACCATTTATCAAGATTGGGTTTTTGCTGGATCTTTGGATAATAGAAATTGATGAGGGTCTCTTACATGTGAATAGCACCTATACTGTTTTTTTTTTTTTTTTTTTTTTTTTTTGAGACAGAGTCTCACTGTGTCACCCAGACTGGAGTCCAGTGGCACAACCTCGGCTCACTGCAACCTCCACCTCCCGGGTTAAAGTGACTCTCCCTACTCAGCCTCCCGAGTAGCTGGGACTACAAGGCACAGGCCCCCATGCCCAGCATTTTTTTTTTTTTTTCAGTAGAGACAGGATTTCACCATGTTGGCCAGGCTGGTCTCGAACTCCTGATCTCAAATGATCCCCCTCGCTTCGGCCTCCCACATTGCTGGGACTATAGGCATGAGCCACCGAACCCGGCCCTAGCACCTATAATTTTATTTACTTTTTAAGTTTCACACAACCTAGGAAGTTAGGCAGAGTAGGTACTATTATCCTTATTTAGGAGAAGACAAAATTGAGAACTAGCCAGAGAGATACTTCTGATTTATATTTTACATTAGAAGCAGAGTAGGCAGCATAACTCTATAGCCAAGACATTTGGGTGTCTTATGAGATCCTAGGTTCTATCTGGACTAGTTTGTCACTGGAAGTAGCACTAGAAAGGGTTTTAGAGAATACGACAAAAGGTAGAGGTAATAGTCCTGAACACTTCCTTCAATGTTCAGATATGTCTTGAAAAGCATGCACAGTCTCATTCTCCCAACCTAACTTAAGAACTGAGCACCTCTGGAAGAAGCTTCTTTGCTATCCTGGTGTAAACTGGTAGAGGGAATCCATCTGAGGTTTATATAAGCAAAACTTTTGACCTACCTAGTTTGAGAATATGACTAAATAGATCATTGCATACAATTTTTTTTGTTTTCAGATGATGAAACCTCAGATTTTCACTTTCAATAACATATAACATGGCAATAAATTCCCTCTAAACATTGATAAAGCCAGAAGAGTTAAGAACAACATATTTTCAGCTATCCTTTTGTCTCTTATCAAAACAGATTCTAGCATATCACTGGGAACCAAAGGAGAAAGAAGACCAGGCCAGAATTAGAGATTTAGGAATCATCAGTATAGAGGTAGTATTTGAAATCATAAAAGTAAATGTGCCTAGTGTGAAAAGGCAGCATGAGAAGAACAATAATTTCCTGAGAAGTAATATGGGGAAGAAGAATATTTAAGCGCTGAGCAGAGGGGGAGTTGACCCAGAAAAAGAGAACAAAAGGAAATAGACAAAAGGTAGCAAGATCAGTGTGGCTACTTAAAAAAACTAAGGAAGCAAAGCTCCAAAAAGTGGTGATGAACAGTGTAAACCACTTTAAAAAGTTCATGAATAACGATGACTTGAGGAAACATCACATTATATATTAATTGGAAAGTCAGTAGTGACCTTCAAGTGAGTATTTCATTAGAAAATGTGGAAGCCAGGTTTTAAGAGGCAGAATAAGAATATGGAAAGAATATGGATGCAGTGGGTAAAGCTCATTTATAGATGTTTGGGTATGAAAAAATATAACAAAATTATGATAACAATTTTGGAAATTATCAGTGGAAAAGAATTTCACTATGTTTAATAATTTATAAATACTTCTGACCTTAGAAATCAAAACAGAATGATAGTTTGACGAGGCAGCATGGTAAATGTAACTTAAATCTGTCTATTTTTAAGTGAATAAACAAAAGCACTTAAGTGTGTGCTTTTTGCATTCAGTTAGGAGAAAAGAGAAGTGAGCTCATTGGCACCTTAGGGTGGCAGAGGACTGTATATAAAAACATTCTTCATTTCCCACTAAGACTGAGTAGTGCCACCCACGCTGTTCTTTCACTCTGGGGACATCTTTTCACAGTTCTGATGGTACCATTTTTAAAAACCTTCTGAATGTTTTAGCTATTTCTCTCACCTCTTGAAGGCTCTCTATTTGCCTCTGTTTACAAGTTTTAGTGAAAAAAGAGGTTAAGTGAAATAAATGGATCAGTGCTGATGTGACTAATCAATAGTCTAGAAATAAAAATAGTCATTTCCAATTTGGCCTCAGTATCTTAAATTTCATTAATAAATCCATGACTTTTCATGTGTATACATCTAGAGTGTATGTCTCTTATTTAATTTTGATTTTTTGCATAGCAGCTTCTCTCTGCAGTGTTCAGTGATGAGGATCTCAAAATAGCCACCTATTCATATGAGGACCTAGAGAAAGTCTGACTAACACAGTATGTCCCCCTTCTCTTTCCTCTTCCTTGTATTTCCCTGACTTTTGGTGGGGGGGCTTAATTCCCAAGTTGAATCGTAGTCTTTCAATGTCTGCCAGTTCCAATTTCTCTTTATGTGTGACTGAAATCTGAATTCATGCAATCCCCAATCTGGGGTGAAACATGTCCATGGCCTGAGCAAATGATCAGATAATATTTCATAGGCAGCAGTGAGTAGTATCCAAGAATGTAAGGCATTCATGAGAAGCCTGAATTCAGCTTAGCTTGAGTTTTGTAAGTGGAGACTTCAGGGATTTCATGGCTTTCCCTGGTTAGAAAAATATATATGTTTCAAATCACTAGTAATCCCCAAATGCAACTTATTGGCACCTGTTTGTTGAAATTCATTTCCTATTCAAGGAACTTAATACTTTCATTTAGTCATAAAACTTCCCACTAGCTGTAAGCCTCTTATCCTTCATTTTAATATTTTCAGTAATTCTGCTTCATGTGTAGATAGTTGGTGATGTATTTTAAGTGGTAATATTGATGTTAAATAACTTTTGTGTTATTGCTAAGATAATCATAATCTTATTACATTGTTATACCATTCAAAATCTCATGCTGCCACATCAGAAGATGTGACCACTATTTTCCACAGGAAATATTCTAAACACTTTATATGGGAAATTTAAATTTTTCAATAAGTACCCTTGTATCCACTTTCACAGCTTACTTATCCTGAAGACAAACTCCTTGCTGACTGTCAGGATCTTAGATCTGCTCAATAAGAATCATAGCTCAGCTACTAAGTCCTTAGCACCTCTATGCAGGCCCAAGACTGCAACCAGAAGAAATAATAAAAAGAACTCTGCCTTAAAACCCGAGATATTTCTTTGCCCCTTTACTGAAGCAATGGACCAACTTTATTGACTTACATGTGCCTATTATCAAGTTTTTGTTTAACTGATATTTATGTCATACCACCTTTCAAAAATATTCCTGCTGTCTTGTCCCTTAGCCAGCATTTAAATACTATCAATAGATAAAACAAGAAAAGCCTCAATAGTTTGTGATAATTTCTCCTTGCAATTAAATAAAACAACATAAGCAAGAAATGATAAATAATAACAAAGTTGGCTCATAGACAAGGCCAAATTATTCTAACTACTTTGTGCATTTCATTTGTGATTAAGATAAGTGAGAGGACTACCAGAATTGCCTATCTTTAGACAGTTTTAGTTTGTTTCATCTGTTTTGCTATTGTATTTGTGTAGGTGAGCATTCAAAGGAAAACACTGCTGTGCTTAGTTCACAAATTTCCAATATCCCAAAGTTTACACAGCGGGAGTGACAACATTAAAACTTCTGTGAAAGAAAAATCTGAGGAAAGTTGACAACATTTTGCTTATCAAAGATTTTACTTACAAATGGAAACATACGTCCATTTGTGGAGATTCAGCTAGCTTGGGTAAGATTCCTTGAGCACAACAGAATAAGGAACAAACTGGCTACATAAAGAGTGCCTTAATCTGTCTACACCAAATGGTAATCCACCAACTAGCTTGCCTGTGAATACAAGTATTATAGTTAAAACCCAATTCCAGCAAATTAGAACAGAAGGTCATGGATGCCAAGTTCTCTCCATGAGCCAGGAAATAATAACCAAGGGAAAATAAGCCTTGAATATTTGGATGAAATAGTATTCTCAAAAATCATTTGAAGCATTCTCTTCCTCTGTTTAAGGAAATGCAATCTAAAGGAACATCTAGATCATGCACTGTTTTAACATTCAAAGGCTAAGCAAGAGGAAGAGTCTCTGCTGAGTTCATTACAAAAGGTTCATTCTCTTGTCAAATAGCAATTACTTTTAAAGCCACCCCACCAGAAATATCCCCACCATATTAATTCTCACTCATCTACTCACTAACATAGAACAGCATCTCACAAAAATATGTAGACACTTAGGAGAGGAAAAGAGTGGGATTGGGTCAGCATCCATTTCTTTCTACTGGACTAAGAGCCTTTCTTTCCATTTGCTAATTATAATGGTTGAGAACACAGACTTTGGTACCAGACTGATGTCAAAATATGTCTCTACTCTCTTTCTTGACAGTGTGACTTTTGGAAGTCATTCAACACCTCTGTGCCTCAGTTTCCTCATCTGTAAAATGTAATAATAATAGAAACTAACTCATAGGGTTGTTGTGATGATTACGTGAATTGAAATATGTGTTTCTTATTTTAAGGCATGTAATTCCTCATCATGTACTCTTTGTGACTGGGTTTCATCTAGGCCAAGAATATTTGTCTGCTTGGTTACATTGAACTTCAAAACAATCCCTAATATGAGGAACGGTTGTATACATGCTGTGTTCAAGTGGGATGTGTAGAAATTAGCATGGTTTGTGTAGTGGGTGTAGACGAATCCCTCATAAATGATTATATGTGTGTTTTTATATGTGTGTTTTTATATGTGTGTGTGCGTGTGTGTGTGCGTGTGTGTGTTCATACTTATTTGTCATGGCTCTACCTGAAATTCCTAGGCCAATTGACAAGTGCATTTTTTTTCACAAGAGTAAATTTTTAAGATTATTATTTTTCTTTTTCCTTTGTATGGAAACTTCTACTACATTGTTAGTTTCCTATATTCTCAGCAGGCAAGTGATTTTAAACCTAACTTGATTCAATTATTTTATTTAACTGTTGCTGGTTCAAGTTCAAAATTAAAGCACAGCTTTGTGGGCTGTGAATTTCATTAACTTATGTTCTAGGTTTCTTTCAGTGCCCACACAGACTCCCACACTCTATAGCCTTCCCCTCTGAGTCCCCAGGGACCCACAGCTCTGTTTCAGAAAGAAAAAAAAAAAGGCTTGTGCTTTCATTTTACACTTGTGAAACAGCCAACTTCAAGCCACTATTGCCCCACCCCCACTCCCAAAAGCCAAGAATGAAAAAAAGTCATTCCTTTTTTGTCTGCTTTTGCCTTGTTTCATATGGATCAAATTGGGTTTGTTTAGCTTTGAAACTCCTAATGTTGCATTACTGTTGCATTACTGTTGGTTGAACTGCTCCCACCCCTCTGTTCTGTTGCACACAGACAGGAAGGTAGATAAGCCATGCCTGTTAGACACACGGTAAAACAGTTTACAGCTGCTGAAGTCAAAGCCTGCATTCTTGTTCAAATGTGGTTAAGCTGGGAAACTGAAGTGTGGGTGTCTATGGAAACAGTCGCTCAAGAGATTATGAGATGAGACATAGAGAAACCAATTTGTAAAGGGGATGTGCTAACTCCATCCTCCTCCTCCACTTTGTGCTTATCAAGTGGCAATACAGACTAGGAGGGCCACCTTCAAATTTTCCTTCAAACACACTTAGCTGCTGCGTTACTGCTTTTCCCTTGGTGGAATAGTTTAGTTCTGAGTGCTCAGGGCTATAAGCAGATTTTACTGGCTGCAGGCTCCAGAAACCTACCTCTCTCCACAAAGACACAATCCCTTTGACTATCATCCTTTTTAAGCATTGACTCCAAACTTATTTGGTGGTGCAAGGAGCCTTCTGAATTGTAGAATGGAAAGAGCATTAGTGTTACAGTTAAGAATTTTTTCTCAAGTCCTAATTTAGCCAATCATTAGCAGTAGCTAAGGGAGTTATACAGACCACGGGAGTCAGACTGCCTGGGATCTTAACCTGAGCTCTGCAAAATAGTAGTTATATAACCTTAGGCAAGTTACTTAACCTCTTTTTTACCTCAATTTTTTGATCTATGAGATAGTTACATTAATAGGTCCTATATCTCACAGGGACATGTGAGAATTTAATGAAATAATACATATACCTGGTCCAAGGTAAGATGGTAAAATTTTAATAAGTAAATGTTATATTCTTCCTCCACCACCACCACTGCCATCATCATCATCATCATCATCATCATCATCATTTCTATATTACTATCCGGGGAAAATCAAATAATCTTGCTTCTCAGTGGACTTAGTTATATATTGATAATCATGACCTATGGATGCTGTGAAAATTTCAAAATTTACTAGTTCCTGGCAAACACAGTAGTCTCTGAAATATCATATGAATTAAAGCATGATAGTAATTTTTATTGATTATTTTTAAGTATAGAAGCTAGCAAGTGACTACGTGCCTTTTTTTCTGGAGTGAAGTCAAATCTAAAAGTGAGAACACAAGCATATATTTCACAGTTATTTTGGTAAAATGAATCCTAGTCATCCCCTTCATTGGCATTTCTTCAATGATTCTTGCAAATTTACCCATTAGATTCCAGAGATAGTCATGTCTTCAGAGAATCAGTTCAGATCAGGACTTGGCTAAAAGATCTTTTGATCTTGGCATGAAATATCAGAGACAATTCTAAGATGGGTTTTCTTCAGGTGCTTTGATTAGATAAGCCTCTGCATTATCTATGAAATCTCAAAAAAAAAGTTAGAAACTTTGTAGACTCTTCTTGATTGTCCTATTAATTCAATGTCATGTTTTCTCTGCAGGCTTTCCTTCACCAGAATAGTCAAAAGACCCTGAAATTAAACTCTAATATCGCAGCTTTTTACAGTCTGTGGATGGGGCTTAAAGACTCTCAGCTTTTCCTTTTTTTGTAATATACTTTTGTCTATTGACAAAATGAGCTGGAAGTGTGTGGAGTTATGTTTTAATGTTTGACTCAAGTGAAACTTTGGTTGTTCAAAGTTCCTAAAAAAGGTCACCTATCATCTTCATGATTACTTGCGGAATTGTACATAAGGTTTCGCTGCCAAGATCTAGGGAGAGGCATTACTTGCCATCATTTCTTCTTATTCAACCTCTTGCAGCCAAGAGCAAAGAGGACCAGTAACTATGTTTTACGGTTTTCAGAAAGCTCTGGGTCCATGAGAGTTTTTTAATTTTAGTTTTTTTTATTTTTATTTTTTGTTACTACATCATAGATGTATATATTTATGGGGTACATAAGCTACTTTGATACAGGCATACAATATGCAATACCCACATCAGAGTAATAGGGTATCCATCACCTCGAGCATTTATTATTTCTTTTGGGTTATACACACCCTAATTGTACTCTTTTAATTTTCTTAATGCACAATAAATTGTTATTCACTGTAGTCACCCTGTTCTGCTATCAAATACCAGATTGTATGCATTCTATCTAACTATATTTTTGTACCCACTAACCATCTCTTCTTCTCTTTTCTATCCTCACTACCCTTCAAAGCCTCTGGTAACCATCTTTCTACTGTCTATCTTCATGAATTTGTTTCGATTTTTAGCTCCCACAACCAAGTGAGAAGACACAAAGTTTGTCTTTCTGTGCCTGGCTTATTTCGCTTAATATAATGTCCTCCAGTTCCATGTAGTTGCAAATGACAAAATCTCATTATTTTTGTGGCTAAATAGTACTCCATTGTGTATATGTACCACATTTTTTATATGTTCATTTTTTGTGACACTTAGGTTACTTCAAAATCTTGGCTATTGTGAATAATGCTGTAATAAACATGAAAGTGTAGATATCTCTTTGATATACTGATTTCCTTTCTTTTGGGTATATAGCTAGCAGTGGGATTGTTGAATCATATGATAGTTCTGTTTTTAGATTTTTTTAATTTTTAATTTTTGTGAGTACACAGCAGCTATATATATATATGGAGTATATATACACACGCATATATATTTATGGAGCATACACACACACATATATTCTTTGACACAAGCATACAATGTTTAATAATCACATCAAGGTAAATGGGGTATCCATCACCTCAAGCATTTATTCTTGTGTAACAAACAGTCCAATTATAAACTTTTAGTCATTTTGAAGTGTACGAGTACATTATTACTGACTGTAGTCACCCTATTGTGATATAAAATGCTGGATCTTATTCTTTCTAACTAATTCTGTGCACATTAATCAGCCCCACTCCAGCCACCATGCCCAACCTTTCACTACCCTTTCCAGCCTCTGGTGAACATCTTTCCACTCTCTATCTCCATTAGTTCAATTATTTTAATTTTTAGCTCCTACGAATAAGTGAGAACATGTAATATTTGTCTTTCTGTGCCTGCCTTATTTCACGTAACATAATGATCTTCAGTCCTATCCATGTCGTTGCGAATGACAGAATCTCATTTGCATATTACTCCATTGTGTATATATACTCCATTCTCCATTGTGTATATATGCCGTATTTTCTTTATCTGTTTCTGTGCTGATGAACACAGGTTGATTCCAAATCTTGGCTATTGTGAACAGTGCTGCAACGAACATAGGAGTGCAGATACTGTCTTGTTACACTGATTTCTTTTTTGTTGTTGTTGCTATATACCTAACAGTGGAATTGCCGAATCACATGGTAGCTGTAGTTTTAGTTTTTTTGAGGAACTTCCAAACTGTTCTTCATAGTGATTTCCTGTGCTTTGGATAAAAAACATTTTAACTGGGGTGAGATGATACCTCTTTGTAGCTGTCATTTACATTTCTCTGATGATCAATGATGTTGAGCACCTGGTCATGTATTTGTTTGCCATTTGTATGTCTTTTTCTGAGAAATATCTATTCAAATCTTTTGCCCATTTTTTAATCAGATTATTAGGTTTAGTTTTTTTCCTATAGAGTTGTTTGAGCTTGTCATATATTCTAGTTATTAATCTCTTGTCAGAAGGATAGTTTGCAAATATTTTCTCTCATTCTGGGGGTTGTCTCCTAACTTTGCTGATTGTTTCCTTTTCTGGGCAGAAGTTTTTTAATTGATATGATGCCATTTGTTCATTGTTTCCTCTCTTGCTTGTGCTTGTGGGATATTACTTAAGAAATCTTTGCCCAGTTTAATAACCTGGAGAGTTCCCTCAATTTTTTTAGTAGTTTCACATTTTGAGGTCTTAGATTTAAGTCTTTAACCAATTTTGATTTGATTTTTGCAAAAGATGAAAGATAAGGTTTTAGATTCATTCTTCTGCATATGAATATCAGTTTTCCCAGGACAATTTATTGGAGACTGCTCTTTCCCAATGTATAATATGTTCTTGGCACCTTTGTTGAAAATGGGTTCACTGTAGATGTATAAATTTATTTCTGGTTTCTCTATTTTGTTTCATTAGTTCGTGTCTGTTTTTACACTAGTACCATGCTGGTTTAGTTACTGTAGCTCTAGAGTATAATTTCAAGTCAGGTAATATGATTGTTTCAGTTTTGTCTTTTTGGCTAGGATAGTTTTGGTTATTCTGAGTATTTTGTGATTCCATATAAATTTCGAGATTATTTTCTCTATTTCTGTGAAGAATGTCATTGATATTTTCATGGGGATGTCATTGAATCCGTAGACTGTTTTAGGTAGTATGCACAGTTAAACAATACTGATTTTTTTTTCAGATTTTCAAAATAGCCTTTATTTTTAAAAAGTTAATATGTGCATTATAAGAAACTAAAAAAACACAAGAAGCAAAGAATAAAGTTATCCACAATCACCAGCAGTTTACAGTTTGCCATGTCTTTCTAGGTCCTGTGTATATATAGATAAAAGATCCAATTTTATGGGATTGAGGTTGTATAGTATGTGCCATGCTTTTTCACATATCATGAATATTTACCAATTCAAAATTCCAGACCAAGTGCAGTGGCTCACGCCTGTAATCTCAGCAATTTGGGAGCCCGAGGTGGGTGTATCACTTGAGGTCAGGAGGTCGAGACCAGCCTGGGCAGCATGGGGAAATTCTATCTGTACTAAAAATACAAAAATTAGCTGGGCATGGTGGTGCATGCCTGTAATCCCAGCTACTCAGGAGGCTGTGGAAGGAGAATTGCTTGAACCTAGGAGGTGGAGGTTTCACTGATCCAAGATTGCACCACTGCACTTCAGCCTGAGTGACAGAGTGAGACTCTGTCTTGAAAAAACAAAAAAACTTCAAAAGCTATATGAGAATTTTGGTAACCAAGAATACACTACACCAAGTCAATATGTTAGAAAAAAGATGTTATCCTGCCTTTCTTGAAACAAAAATTTTATAGAAGGCAAAAATGGCAACATGCCTCTAGATAAAAATATTGGCAGAGTTCTGATTAAAATACTACATTATCTTAATGCCCAATTTAAGATAGAACATAAAACAACAGAATACACTAAATATGATGTTTCTAAGATAATTCATTAGCAGAGCTAATTAATTCATTAAAACATTATCAGAAAGATATGTTTCCATTGAATTACTTAATGTATTTTTACAGTACAGCCAAAAGAGATTAACATATATCAATGGATATCAGCAAAATGGTAATATGGACAGATCTGCATATTTCTCTCCCTTTATACTTACTTCTGTCCCTCTGTTGTCAATCTAATGAACAAATCCTGATATACACTTCTCAGAGGGAGTTTAACAATTCTTTGTCCAAGATGCATATTTTCTATTAAATATAACAAAAAGTTATTTACAAATTGGCTAATTCACTAGCTCTACTTTTGGTCATACCTTGTCACACAGGACTTTCAGAAAGCTTACATGTTGCAATAATGTACTTCGTCCACAATAAACAGAGGAACTTTGCTAAAAATGCTAATGTAGACCTATGGTTATCATCTAAAACCATCTTTAGATATAGAGTTACTACAAAAGAGCCTTTTCCTTCACTCTTAATCTTCTCCCTCTTCCACCATCCCAGTGGCTAAGTATAGGACTATGTCTAACTCCAAGTGGTGGCCTAACGAAGTTTACACCCAGAAGACAGGTCTTTCTAAAAACTAACAAAAGGACATTCATAAGTGGATTTCTTTTTTACTACCTCTACTTTTAACATACTTTGAGCATTGGGAATTATCTTTTAAAACACAACAATATTAACTAAAATGCACATATAGAAAAATGGTTAAACCATTTGAATTAATCTAACTCACAGTCACAGAATCCTTCTCCTTGCATACTTCCTCCTCCCTCCACCCACCACCACCTAATGAACAGCTAGCTTACTCTTCAAAGCATCAAATTTAACAATTTCATTTCCAAATGCAACCACTCCTAGGAAATTAAAAAATACATAAAAGGTGTTATTTTAGCCCTCCACTTTAACCTATGTTAAATATCTAGAAAGGCAGAGTAGCACTATTTAGTGGAATAAATGTTGCACATATATAACACAGGCTATAATTTGAAAATGTCTTCTAAATAGGAACATGCTGGCCTAGACTCTTTTCCCTTCCCACCTCTATCTACCCAATGGACAGAAATAATCATCTGTAATGCTTAGAGGGGATTTTTAACAATTTCACTTATGCAAGTGCTTTTAAGAACAGTCTTTTCTATAAATTTTAACACGAAGTGCACTAGATATATTAATTTACTTACTCTACTTTTGTCATACACTGGCAACCTCTTTATTTGTATGTTGCAAATTAGGACTCATTTGTCTATTTATATATACTATATACACAGCACAGTAAAACAAATGCAGACATAAGGGACAATGGTCGATTGTGCCTCATCATAAAAACTCTAGTATAAAGCTCTTTGCACTTTATTCTTCTTCCCAGGAACAGCACAAACATAATAATGTGTACTGCTCTGAGAAATGGTTTCATCAATTTTCAAAAGACAATATTTCATATGAATCAAAATGATATCTACACGTGTTCTTTACTGACACTAATCTTAACATATTTTGTGCACTTCTAAACATCTAGAAAGACTAAAGTGAACATCAGAATGAGCAGAAAACCTGCAGAATGGGAGAAAATTGTTGCAATCTACCCATCCGACACACAGGTCTAATATCCAGAGTCTACAAGGAACTTAAACGAATTTACACGAAAAAAAACACATCAAAAAGTGGGTGAAGGATATGAGCAGACACTTCTCAAAAGAAGACGTTTATGTGGCCAAGAAACATATGAAAAAAAGCTCATCATCACTGGTCATTAGAGAAATGCAAATCAAAACCACAATGAGATACCATCTCACACCAGTTGGAATGGCCATTATTTAAAAGTCAGAAAACAACAGATGCTGGCAAGGATGTGGAGAAATAGGCGCGCCTTTACACTGTTGGTAGCAGTGTAAATTAGCTCAACCATTATGGAAGACAGTGTGATGATTCCTGAAGGATCTAGAACCCAGAAATACCATTTGACCCAGCAATCCCATTACTGGGTATATACCCGAAGGATTATAAATCATCCTACTATAAAGACACATGCACATGTACATTTATTGCATCACTATTTACAATAGCAAAGACTTGGGACCAACCCAAATATGGAATACTATGCAACCATAAAAAAGAATGAGTTCATGTCCTTTTCAGGGACATGGATTAAGCTGGAAGCCATCATTCTCAGCAAACTAACACAGGAACAGAAAATCAGACACCACATGTTCTCACTCATAAGTGGGAGTTGAACAATGAGAACACATGGACGCAGGGAGGGGAATATTACACACTGGGGCCTTTTGTGGAGTGGAGGGCAAGGGGAGGTAGAGCCTTAGGACAAATACCTAACGCATGCAGGGCTTAAAACCTAGATGATGGGTTGATAGGTGCAGCAAACCACCATGGCACATGTATACCTATGTAGCAAACCTGCATATTGTGCACATATATCCCAGAATGTAAAGTAAAATTAAAAAAAAAAAAGACTAAATGTTTCAAATACTTAAGTTTGTCCACTATATACAGAGTGGTTTCGAATAAACGACACACTTATAACACTGGTTACATCGGGTGTCTTCTAAACAGAAATATTCTAGTATAGATTCATTACTTTCTTCCAACTTTTCTTCAAAACCAACCCAGTGGATACAGGCACCTGTGTCACTTAGAGTTGATGTTATCATTTCAACTTCCACAATTTCTTTTCAGAATACAGCCTTTCTATGAATTTTAAGACAAAGTGTACAAAATGTGTTAGTTTACCAACTCTACTTTCATCACTTATTGTCAATCTCTTTAATATCTACAGAGTAGATATTATAAAATTAGGAATCATTTGTTCAGTATATACACAATATATACAGTATACCAAAAATAGATGAAATGAACATAACATAGAGGGTGATGGATAAACTTAAATTTTCTAGTACACTCCAGCAAAACACACTTTCGAATATATTTCCTCCCACCTCCCTCAAGGCAGTGAACAAGTACAGAAAATACACTGTTCACAGGGTTGGTTTAACAATTCCACTTTCAAACAGAGTATTTCCCATCAGTTTTTAAAAGCTGTTTACAAAAAGTGTTATCTTACCATTTCTAATTTAAATACACCAAGTACTTCTAAATGTCTAAAATGGATAGATATTTCACATTGACTTGTCCACTATGTACACAGCACTGTAAAACTACACACATATAACAATGGTTATAATCTGAGGTGTCTTCTAAATATGACCATTTTGGCCTTGAGCCATTCCCCCTTCACTTCTTTCTGTCTTCGATCCAGTGGACAAGTACAAGCTTAGGGGTTGTTGAACAAATTCATATCCAAAAGTCACTTACGGAGGACAAGCTTTCCTATGAATTTCAACACAAAATGCACAAAATGAGCTGATTTTACTAAGTTCTTTGTCATACACTGGCAAACTCCTTAACATCTAGAGACTAGATATTGCAAGTTTAGGACTCATTCATCAGTTATATATACTATAAGCACAAGCAAAACAAAATGCACAAAACACACTGGAAAATGGTGTCTGAAAATGTCCAAATATGAACACGCCTGTATGTTACCTTTTGCAGTTTCTTCTAAACAAGTATAGATGGTACTATACTGCTCACAGAGGCAGTTTAACAATTTCAATTCCAAAAGACAATACTTACTATGAATTCTAACAAAAATATATTTACAACGTGATATTTTACTACCTCTACATTTAATATATGTCAGGCACTTCTAAATATCTAGACAGACTAAATGTTTCAGGTAAGCTGTTAACTTGTCGACTATATACCCAACATTCTTGAATAAGCTGCACACATGCAACAATAGTTATAATTTGAAAGAGTCTTACAAATATGAACATTCTAGCCTATAAACCCTCTCATTTTCATCAACCCAGTGGGTAGTAGTGCTTAAATTTTCAGAAGACATTTTTTTCCCTAGGAATTTTAAATCAAAATATACAAAATATTTTAGTTTACCAATCTACTTTTGTCGTACACTGGCAACCTCTTTAACATCTGGAAAAACAAGATGTTATAAATTGGGACTTGATTTTTCTTGATATATACTATTTACTCAAATAAGCAAAACAAAATACACAGACATAGGGACAATGGTTAATTTTTTTTTTTTTTTGAGACCAAGTCTCACTCTGTTGCCCAGGCTGGAGTTCAGTGGCACAATCTCGGTTCACTGCAACCTCTGCCTCCCAGGTTCAGGTGATTCTCCTGCCTCAGCCTCCTGAGTAACTGGGATTACAGGCACCCACCACCACATCTGGCTAATTTTTTTTATTTTTAGTAGAGACAGGGTTTACCATGTTTACCTCACTATAAGCACACTGACATCAAGCTCTGTGCACTTCCTCCTCCTTCCTCTTCCCCTGAACTAGTGCACAAACATAATATGTATTACTCAAGAAGTGGTTTGGTCATTTCCCCCAAAAAACAACATTTCATGTAAATTTTAACAAAAATGTAATTAAAAAATATGTTATTTTACTACCTCTAATTTCAACACATATAAGGCACTTCAGGATATCTAGAAAAACTAGATATTTCAAAAAAAGTATTTAGCATTGTCAATCATATATACAGTAGTGAGGAATAAAATGCACACAAAAAACAGTGGTTATGATATAAAAATGACTTCCAAATATGACCAGTCTGGCGTAGAACCACCTTCTCTTCCTCCTCAAGTCTTCTGCTCCATGTCCACTGAACAAATGTCGACATGTCACTTCTGGTGTCGCTTTCAGAGGTGGTCTAACAATGCCATTTCAAAAATTCATTCTCAGAAGACATTTATTTTCTATGACTTTTTAAAAAATGGGAATTTACAAGATGCGTGATTTTCTCACTCTATTTCATCATATGTCAGCAACCTCTTTACACCTAGAAAGGTAGATGTAGCAAACGTTTTCTTTTAAAAGATTTAGGTGAAAGTTGAGAACAACTTTTACATATATACACAGGCCTTCTATAAACAGGCAGTAAATCTTCGCAAAGAGTGGTGGGGCATTTCCAATTGCCCAAATGTGGTATGTCATTCTACAACTTTTCTCTTACAATAGAAAGGTCTGGTAGAATGAAGACCCACCACCCAACCACCCGCTAACCATTCTACCCGTGATCGTCTGGGAGTCCACGCACCTTCCTAGCCCATTAATTCCTTTGTTCCTTGTCATCAGGACTATGTAGGTCTCGCCCAATTGGGACAAAGCAGTCATGCAAGGACCCGGATCCCCAAGGCTCCATGGCCTAAAGAGGTGGGTGTATTTGTATCCATAGACCTACCTTCTTGGGCCCTCCAAACCCTAAGGGTCCCCATGGCGTTTGGGTCGCCACCATTCTTCTCACCCCACCTCACCCAAAGGCACCTAGTTTTTGACCCACATCCTTGTCATGTTCTAGATAGTAGAGGTAAAGCTTCCAGGATTTCCCCATTTAGTTTGATACTAGCTGCGAGTCTTTCATGTATGCTGTTTGTTGTGTGGAGGTATGTTCCTTCTATACCCAGTTTTTGGAGGGTTTTTATCATGAAAGTATGTTGAATTTTATGAAATACCTTATGAGCATCAATTGAATGGATCACACGATTTTACTTCTTCATTCCATTTATATGGTGTATCACATCAATTGATTTCCATATGTTGAACCATTCCTGCATTGTAGGGATAAATCCCACTTGGTCATGAGGAATGATCTTTTCAATGTGTTGTTGAATTTGATTTGCTAGTATTTTGTTGAGGATTTTTACATTACTGTCAATCAAAGCTATTGGCCTATAGTTTTCTTTCTTTTGATGTGTCTTTTTCTAATTTGGGTATCAGGGTAATACTGGCCTCTTAGAATAAGTCAGGAGGTATATCCTCCTTTTTTGTTTTTTGGAATAGTTTGAGTAGAATTGGTATTAATTCTTTTTAAATGTTTGGTAAAACTCAGCAATGAAGCCATTGGGTCTCAGGCTTTCATTTGCTAGGAGAATTTATATTATCATTTTGGTCTCATTACTTGTTATTGATTTATCCATGCTTTGAATTTCTTTATGGTTCAATCTTGGTAGTTTGTATTGTCTAGATATTAATCCATTTCTTTTAGGTTTTTAGATTTATGAGCATATAGCTACTCATAGTAATCTAATGATCGTTCAATTTTTTCACAGTATCAGTTGTAGTTTCTTTTTTTATCTTTCATTTTATGTATTTGGGTCTTCTTTTTCCTTAGTCTGGTGAAGGTTTGTTGATTTTGTTTATATTTTCAAAAAACAAATTTTTAATTTTGTTGATCTTTTGTATATTTTTGTTTCAAGTTCATTTATTTTGCTCTAATCTTCATTTTTTTCTACTAATTTTGAGTTTGCTTCACTCTTGCTTGCCTAGTTCTTTAAGATGCATGATTGTGTTGTTATTTGAAGTTTTTCAACTTTTTTGATGTAGGTGCTTATTACTATAAACTGTCCTCTCACTACTGCTTTTGCTGTGTCTCATAGGTTTTACTATATTGTGTTTCCATTTTCATTTATTTTGTAGAAATTTTTAAATTTCCTTCTTAATTTCTTCATTGACCCACTGGTCATTTAGAAGCATATAGTTTACCTTCCATGTGTTTGGTTGATTTCTAAAGTTCCTCTTGTAATTGCTTTCTAGTTTTATTCCATTGGTGTCAGAGCAGATACTTGATATGATTTCTAATTTTTGGAATACTTAAAAGCTTTTTTTACAGTGTAACATATGGTCTATCCTTGAGAATGATCCATGTGCTCAGAAGATGGTATATTCTGCAACCATTGTATGAAATGTTCTATAAATGTCTATGAGGTCCATTTGTTCTATAATGCAGATTAAGTCTGCTTTTTTCTTTGTTGATTTTGGAAGATCTGTAGGGTCTGTCTAATGCTGAAAGTAGGGTGTTGAAGTCTCCAGCTATCATCGTATTGAGGTCTATCTCTCTTTAGCTCTAATAATATTTGCTTTACGTTTGAGTGCTCATGTTGGGTGAATATATATTTATTATTGTTATATTCTCCTACTGAATTGACTTCATTATCACAATATAATAAACTCTTTTACTTTTCTTATAGTTTTCATTTTGTAATCTATTTTTTCTAAGTATAGCAAACTCTGTTCATATTTTTTTCCCATTTGCATGGAATATTCTTTTCCAACCATTTATTTTCTCTATGTGTGTCTTTACAGGTGAAGTGTGTTTTTTTGTAGGCAGTGGATAGTTTGTTCTTTTATTTTTAATTATCCATTCAGCCACTATATTTCTTTTGACTGGAGAATTTAGTCCATTTACATTCAGTGCTATTATTGATAAGTAAGAACTTACGCCTGCAATTTTGTTATTTGTTTTCTGGTTGTTTTGTGGTCTTCTCTTCCTTCCTTCCTTTCTGTTCTTTGTGTGAAAGTGATTTTTTTCTGCAGTAGTTTTTAATTAATTTCTTTTTATTTATGCGTATCTCTTGTAGGTTTTTTGATTCGAGGTTACCATGAGGCTTGCAAGTAATGTCTTATAACCACTTATTTTTAAATTATGACAACTTAACTCTGACCTCAAAAACAAACTAAGAAACTAAAAAACAAGCAACAAGAAAACTAATAAAAACTCTACACTTTAGCTTTATACCCCTACTTCTTAAAATTTTGTTATTTCTATTGATATCTTTTCGTACTATATCTTAAGAAGCAGTTGTTATTATTTTGGATAGATCCATCTTTTAGTCTTCCTACAGATGATACAAGTAGTTTGCACAGCACAATTACAGTGGTATAATATTCAGTATTTGGTTGTGTATTTACTATTACTAGTGAATTTTGTGCCTTTAGATGATTTCCTCTTGGTCATTAACATTTCTTTCTTTCAGACTGAAGAACTCTCTTTAGCATTTCTTGTAGGACAGGCCTGGTGTTTATAAAAGCCCTAAGTTTTTGCTTGTCTGGAAAAGTCTTTATTTCTCTTTATGTTTGATGGATATTTTCGCTGGATGTGATATTCTGGGATAAAAGTCTTTTCCCTTCAGCATTTTATATATGTCATGGCACTCTCCAAGCTTGTAAGATTTCCACCGAGAAATTTGCTGTCAAATGTATTGGAGCTCCTTTAAATGTTGTTTGTTCTTATCTCTTGCTGTTTTTAGAATCCTTTCCTTATTCTTGACCTTTGGAAGTTTGATTATTGTGTCCAGTTAGTCTTGAGTTAAATTATCTTGGTGTTCTGTAACCTTCTTGTACTTGAATACTGATCTTTCTCTAGGTTTGTAATGTTCTCTATTATTTTTTTGAATAAACTTACTACCCAGATCTCTCTCTCAACCTCCTCTTTATGACCAATAACTCTTATAATTTGAAGCTAATTTCTAGATCTTATGTACATGCTTCTCTCTTTTTTATTCTACTTTCTTTTGCCTCCTCTATGTTTTTGCAAATAGCCTGTCTTCAAGCTTCTGAATTCTTTCTTCTGCTTGATAAGTTCTGCTATTCAGAGTCTCTGATGCATTTTCAGTTTGTCAAATAAATATTTTAGCTCCAGAATTCCTACTTGGTTTTTCTTTATCTTTATCTTTTTTTTTTTTTTTTTTTTTTTTTTTTTTGAGACGGAATCTCGCTCTGTCGCCCAGGCTGGAGTGCAGTGGTGCGATCTCGGCTCACTGCAAGCTCCGCCCCCTGCTGGATTCACACCATTCTCCTGCCTCAGCCTCCTGAGTACCTGGGACTACAGGTGCCCGCCACCACTCCCGGTTAACATTTTTGTATTTTTAGTAGAGACGGGGTTTCACCGTGTTAGCCAGAATGGTCTCGATCTCCTGACCTCGTTATCTGCCCACCTCAGCCTCCCAAAGTGCTGGGATTACAGGCGTGAGCCACCATGCCTGGCCAATTCCTGCTTGGTTTTTTAAAATTATTTCAATTTCTTTGTTAAATTTATCTGATAGGATTCTGAATTACTTCTCTGTGTTATATGGCATATTATTGAACTTCCTCAAAACAACTATTTTGAATTCTCTATTGGAAAGGCCACATATCTCTGTCACTCCAGAATTGGTCATGGTGCCTTATTTAGTTTGTTTGATGAGGTCACGTTTTTCTGTATAATCTTGATGCTTGTCGATGTTTGCCAATGTCTGGGCATTGAAGAGTTAGGTATTTAATGTTATCTACACAGTCTTGACTTGTTTACACCCATTCTTTTTAAGAAGGTTTTCCAAGTATTCAAAGAGAATTGACTGTTGTCATCGAAGTCTTTGGTTACTGAAGCCATATGTGCATTAGGGGGCACTCCAAGCCCAGTAATGCTGTGACTTTTGTAGACTCATTGACATACCATATTGGTGGTCTTGGGTAAGATCCTGGAGAATTTTCTGAGTTATAAGGCATTGTCTCTTATTTTCTTCCCTTACTTTTCCCCAAACAAATGGAGTCTCTCTCTGTCTCTCCCCATGATGAGCCACCTGTAGTTGTTTGCGGGGGGAGGGGTGGTGGTGACACAAGCACTCCTATGGCCACCACCACTGGGACAGTGCTGAGTCACACCTAAAGCTAACACAGTACAGGGTCTCACCCACAGCCTGTGGCAACTATTGCCTGGCTACCATTAATGTTTATTCAAGACCCAAATCTCTGTAGTCAGCAGGTGGTGACTTCTGCCAAGACCAGGTCTTTCTCTTCAGGGCAGTGGGTTCTTTTCTGACTCTCAGTGGATCTAGAAATGTTGTCCTTAAGCTTTTGGCCTGAGACTGAGGCTTCAGGGCTCTATAGGGTTTTATCTTACTGTGACTCTGCTGGTTTCCAAGTTGCAAGACAAAGTCTTCTTTACTCTTCCTTCTGCTTTCTTCAAGCAGAAGTTGTCTCTCCTGGAGCTGGGAGCTGTGCTACCTGGAGTTGGGGGAGAGGTAATGCAAGCACTTTCTTGGCCACCATAGCTGATGTCTCACTGAGTCTCATGCACCCCGAGCCCACTGGCTCCAGTCCTGGGACAGCACCAGGACTTGCCCAGGAATTTTGGTTCTTGTAACCTAGACTTTCTTTCAAATTTATTTAGGACCCCAAAGAACTTTAGCCCATGGTGGTGGGGCTAGCTGGAACTCAGGTTCTGACTGGTAGGATGGATGATTTCCCACTGGCTAGGTCTGGTCTAAATGCTCCCTCCGTGGTTACCAGATGAATTCTGCTCTGGGTTTCTTGCCACTGTGACATGGCAACACTGAGTTCCAATGCAGTCTCACAATCACTTCACTCTCCCTCCCTCAAGCAAACAAATTATCTCTCCCAGTGCCATATGGCACTACCATGGGATGAGGGAGGGACAGTGTAGGCAATTCAAGACTGTCTTTTCTACCTCCTCAATGCCACTTTGCTTGATATGATGTCAAAACTAGGTACTGTTATCACTCACCTGTATTTTGGTTCTTATTTATGTGCTTTTCTTGTGAATAGTTATCTAGTTTGGTTTTTCTGTGGGGGGACAATCACTGGAGGGTTCTATTCAGCCATATTGCACTGCCTTTTACTGTAGTGTTTTTTGTTTGTTTCTGTTTAAAAGTGTTGCACTGTATCGTGTTTATGGAGTGCTTCACTAGAAGTCACTGCGAATATTCTCATTCATAAGAGTTAACTGGGCTGGGCGCGGTGGCTCACGCCTATAATCCCAGCACAGGTGGATCATTTGAGGTCAGGAGTTCAAGACCAGCCTAGCCAACATGGCGAAACCCCACCTAGTCTACTAAAAATACAAAAATCAGCAGGCATGGTGGTACACGCCTGTAAACCTAGCTACTCAGATGGCTGAGGCAGGAGACTTGCTTGAAGCTGGGAGGCGGAAGTTGCAGTGAGCCAAGATCATGCCACTGCACTCCAGCAAGACTCTGTCTCAAAAAAAAAAAAAAAAAAAAAAGAGTTAACTGACAGAAAACCTATCCACATATTCTCGAGCAGCTAAAAAGACATGTTGGCAACCCTTCCAAGGATTAGATTGCTTTTCCACCCTCAACATGATACTTTATTTGCTTTTCCAGAATGTTTCTGTCTCAGAAAAAAGAAAATGAACTACCTTGCATTTCCAACGGAAACAGCTTGTGGAACGTTAGAAAGAATAATGAGTAAGGTAAATTCACTGCGTTACCCACGTACACAAATATAAATACTTGGGGAAGGTTTCTCATCAAGATAGTTTTGAAACTTTCAAAACTTTTACTCATATCTGAAAGCTGCACTCACTAATAATGTCTTGCCATTTGCTGTAGGCTTACTATTAATGTTTCCTCAAAATTCGTATGTTTAAACTTGAATTTCCAACGTGATGGTATTTGGAGGTAAGCCTTTGGGAGGTAAATAGATTTAGATGAAGTAAAGAGGGTAGTGCCCCATCATGGTGGGATTAGTTATATATATATAACACTAATATATATATATAACATATATGTAACATATATATATAACATATATATATATATATATATATAACATATATGTAACATATATATATAACATATATATATATATATATATATATATATATATATATATATTCAGGAGGAGACCAGGGGCTTTTCCCTCCTGCCATGTGAGAATACAATAAGAAGACAGCTATCTGCAAACCAGGGAGTGGGCCTTCACCAGACTGAATCTACTGCACCTTGATTTTGGACACCATAGCCTCCAGGAAATGTCTGTTGTTTAAGCTACCCAGTCTATAATATTTTCTTATAGCAGCCTAAACTAAGACATCCTTATATGCTGATTTTAATGTTTTACACACACATACACATACACACACACAACAAAACAACATCAACCAAAAGGAGGAAAAGTATTATTTAGATTATTTTATACTGAGGGGAGGGGACAACTAAAACTCAAGCGAGTTTGGAAAATTGCCTAAGGTCATACAGCCAATAGTGAAAGAAATGTAACCAGGTCAGTAAGGGTAGGAATAATCTCTGTTTCAAATATCAGTGCCTACTTTAGACCTGAAGGTTAAAGATAAAAGTGAAAGCCCCAGATGACTTAAACCATAGACTAAGGAGAGAGACACAGACACAGAAGAAAAGAGGGAGGAAGAAGGAAAAATAAACACAAATGCAGGTGGGGAAAGAGGCATATTCATTGAAGAGTTAGAAAGCCAATGGTCACGGCCTCAGTCAGAGTATCCCTCTGGCATTTAAATACATATTTCACCTTGGTCACAGGCTATCCTATTGACTGAAAATCCTTACAGACCTAGTACCCCTTATATATGTATTTTTTTGCATAACAGGAAACTTTCTTCAAACTATCATCTATTTCATAAAGTAAATAAAAGCCAATCTCAATAAAACCTTCTTCAGTGATAGACAACTTTCTTCTATAAGAATGCCATCCCATTGTTTAAAAATGTTGATTTTATCTTATAAGCTGAAAACGATCTCCACATAACTTCCAGATATTGATCCTATTTCTTCCTTCTAAAGAATTAGCTTCCTCCACTCTTACACATGACAGCCATTTTTTATATGAGAACAGCAAGCATGTTTTTCCCTCCCCTTCTCCAGCATCAAAGTTTTCACTTCCCAGGATATTCATCATTGGTTTTATCATATATTCTTCATTAAGCCTGCTTTTCAGCCCCTTACTATGATCACATTTCTCTGGAAGCTTGAACTTAATTTAAGCCTGTTATTAAATGTGACATCCAAATTTATCTGACTAACATGAAGTGGAACAAGAATACCAGATTCTTAAGTATTTTGCTAGCTTTGGGGTAACCACATTACACTGTAGAGTTGTCATACTCAAAACTATTCCTTAAACATGAGTTGTTATCAAGCCAGCTATCTTCATATCAAACTTGTACAATTATCTTACTGAACCTGAATGTAGTATTTACATTAGTTAAAATTTGTTTAGTTTTTGCTTTTCCATATTTCACAATATTTAAATAATTCTAAACTGATTGGTTCCTGTTTCACAAATACTTTTAGCAGGCTTTGTTATTACAGAATAATTAGAAGTATTAGATTAGGGAAAGAAAAGTAGATGCTAATGCAGAATCATGAAATTACAGCTGATGAAAAGTTTAAAAAGAAAGAAACACTCCAAAAATCAAACATAAGAACTAAAGAAGCAATCTTAGTCCTTAAGCATTCACCATAGGAGCAAAGAGCCTTACATACCTCATGGTGTTTTGTTGTATCTATAGGCTACACAGTAACAGCATCTTTATGGAATTAAAAAAAGAGGAAACACATACATAGACGAAAGGACAATATAAAAATGGAGGCAGAGAGTGGAGTACTTTGATGAGGCTATGAGCCAAGAAATGCTAAGAATTGTGGGAATCCATTAGAAACTAGGAGAAATAGGCATGGAATGGACTCTCAGCTAGAACCTTGAGGGAGAGTGCAAACTTGGAGACAGAGACTTTGAGTTTGTAGCATCTAGAACTATGAGAGAATTAATTTCTGTTGTTTCAAGCCACTCAGCTTGTGGTAATCAGTAAGTCCAGGTCTAGAAAACTACTATAGTGCTTAAAGTGCTAAATATCACTACCTGGCAAATTTATTTACAATGGAAATTGTTTAAAACTATATAAATGAAGAATTACAGTTAAAGAGTCAATATAATAATAATATGAATTAAACAGTCTGAACAACGTAGTATCATTATTATTTTAACCAATAAAATGAACTTACTCAACATGTAATGAAGTCATATTTACTCATTTATCTGTGCAACCATTTATCCATCTATACATTCATCAGTCCATCCTTTCATTTAAATTTAGCCCACCATCCAGCCAGTATTTATCTAAACATTGTTGAGTTTAACCTTAAATGAAAATTATTGCATGAGTTTATCCATCAATGTTGTTGATCACAAACATATTTTATAGTTTGTGATAATTTCAATCACCCAGATGTTTGCAAATATCCAAATATTAAGAGTTATGTAGGGCAGAGCAAGATGGCTGTACGAAAGCCTATACCATTCATCCCCCACAAGCAGGAAAACCAAATTTTAACAACTAACTACACACAAAAAACACCATCACAAAAACTAAAAATCAGGTAAGCACACACAGTACTTGGGTTTTACTTCATATCACTGAAAGAGACACTGAAGAGAGTAGGAAGTCCCTTTTGAATTGCCAATGCCACCCTTTACCCAACCCCTGGCAGTGGCCACATGACAAGAGAGAATCTACCCTTGTGGGAGGGAGAGTGCAGCAACTAGAGTACTTTACATTCAACTCAGTACTACCCTGTCACTGCAAAGAGAAAACCTGTGCTGGGCTCAGCTAGCACCCACGCACAGAAAGTACATTTTGACGAACCCTAGCCAGAGGAGAATTACCCATCTCAGTGGTCAGAAGCTGAGTTTCTTGGCAGGTCTCTTCACCACAGGACAAAGTGCTCTGGAATCCTAAGTAAACTTGAAAGGCAACCTAGGACACAAGGATGGCAGTTACTGGGGATCTAATAGTGCTGGGTTGGGCTTAGAGCCAGTGGACTAGGGTGGCATGTGACCTAGAGAAAGAGTAGATGGGGTGGCTAAAGGAGTGCTTGAGACACACATTCCCAACCCTATGCAATGCTTCTGGCAGCAACAAAGGTAACTCCTTCTTTCTGCTTGAGGAAAAGAGAGGAAAAGATAAAGAAGAAGAGTAAAGAGGACTTTGTCTTGCATCCTGGATACCAGCTCAGCCACAATAGGATAGATATGGCAGTGGACAGAGTTATGAGGTGTCCCTTCTAGGACCTAGCTCCTGGATGACATTTCTAGACACACACTTCGCCAGAAGGGTAGAACCCATGGCCTTGATGGGAAGGACCAAATCGTGGCAGTATTCATCAACTGCTGACTAAAGAACCCTTGGGCCATGAATAACCAGCAACAATACACAGATAGTATATGGACTCATCCGGAGCCAGGTAGCATTCTGTAGGCCTTGGGCTCTGGAACATGCTTGTTTCAGGTGTGACACAGCACATTCCCAGCTGTGGTGACTGTGGTGAAAGACTCCTTCTGTTTGAGAATAGCAGAGAGAAAAGTAACAGAGACTTTGTCTTCCACCTTAGGTTCCAGTTCAGCCATAGAAGGTAAAGAATTAAGTGGGATCTTGGCATTCCTGAGTCCAGGCTTAGACTCTTGGACAGCATATCTGGACCTCCTGTGACCCATAGGGAAGCGCACTGCCCTTAAGGATGAATCCCAGGCCAGGCAACATTCATCATAAGCTGACTGAAAAGCTCTTGGGCCACATCACTGGTGGCCTGGGAGAACACCCCCATTGGCTAGTGGTGGGAGTGGCCAGAGAGAGAGAGAGATTCCTTCACCTGTGGAAATGGGTGGGTAGAGTGGGAAGGACTTTGTTTTGTGGTTTGAGGGACAGCTTAGCCACAGTAGAATAGAACAGCAGGTGAATTTCTAATGTTTTTGACTCCAATCTCTGGCTCCCAGACACCATCTCTGGACCCACTTAGGTCCTGGGGGAACCCACTGCTCTAAAAAGAGAGATACAAACATCAGTGGCTTTGCCACCTGCTGATTGTAGAGCCCTGCAATCTTGAATGACTATAAGTAGTAGACAGGTAGTGGTTACAGTGGGCCTTGGGCAACACCCAGTGAAATGTTGGCTTCAGGTCTGAAACAGCAAAGTCCCAGTGGTGCTGGACACATGGGTGCTTTTGTCCCCCCAACCCCATTTTCATGCAGCTCAAGCACAGAGATACTCCATTATTTGAAAGAAAGTAAGGAAAAAGTACAAGAGTCTTGGCCTGGCAATCCAGAGAATTCTTCTGGATCTTATCCAAGACCACCACGGTTGTATGCCTATGAGTCTTGATATGGTTTGGTTGTGTCCCCACCCAAATCTCATCTTGAATTGTAGTTCCTATAATCCTCATAGGTCATGGGATGGGCCAGGTGGAAATAATTGAATTATAGGGGCAATTTCCCATATCCTGTTCTTGTGATAGTGAGTTTGTTCCCATGAGATCTGATGGTTTTATAAGGGGCTTTGCACTTCACTGGGCACTCATTCTCTCTCATGGCATCCTGTGAAGAGATGCCTTCCACCATGATTGTAAGTCTCCTAAGGCCTCCCTAGCTGTACATAACTGTGAGTCAATTAAAGCTCTTTTCTTTATAAATTACCCAGTCTTGAGTATGTCATTATAGCAGCATGAGAACAGACTAATACAGTAACTTGGTACGACATAGAGTGGGGTGCTGCTATAAGGATATAAAAAATGCACAACCAACTTTGGAACTGGGTAAAAGGCAGAATTTGTAAGAGTTTAGAGGGCTCAGAAGAAGAAAGAAAGATGTGGGGAAGTTTGTAACTTCCTAGAGACTTGTTAAATGGCTTTGACCAAAATGCTGATAGTGATACGAAAAATGAAGTCCAGGCTGAAGTGGTCTCAGATGGAGATGAGGAACTTGTTGGGAAAGGAACAAAGGTGACTCTTGTTATGCTTAGCAAAGAGACAGGCAGCATTTCTCCCCTTCCCTAGAGATCCATGGAACTTTGAATCTGAAAGAGATGATTTAGGGTATCTGGCAACAGAAATTTTAAAGCAGCAAAGCATTCAAGAGTAAGCAGAGCACAACAGTTTAGAAAAATTGCAACCTGATGATGCGACAGAAAAGAAATACCCATTTTCTGGTGAGTAATACAAGCCTGCTACAGAAATTTGCATAAGTAACAAGGAGCTGAATGTTAATCACTAAGACAATGGGGAATAGGTCTCCAGGGAGTGTCACAGATCTTCTCCCATGCAGTCACAGGGCCAGAAGCCTAGGAGGAAAAAAATTGTTTCATGGACCAAGTCCAGGGCCTCCCTGCTCTCTGCAGCCTTGTAACATGGTGCCCTGTGTTCCAGCTGCTTCAGCTCCAGCTGTGGCTAAAAGTGGCCAAGATACAGCTCAGGCCATTGCTTCAGAAGGTGCAAGCCCCAATGCTTCACAGCTGCTACATGGTTTTGGGCCTGCCAGTGCACAGAATACAACAATTGAGGTTTGGGACCTCCACCTAGGTTTCAGGGGATGTATGGAAATTCCTGGATGTCCAGCAGAAGTCTGCTGCAGGGGTGGAGCACTCATGAAGAACCTCTGTTAGGGCAGTATAGAAGGGAAATTTGGAGTTGGAACCCCCACACTGACTCTCCACTTTGGCACTGTCCAGTGGAACTGTGAGAAGAAGACCTCTGCCCTTCAGACCCCAGAATGGTAAAATCTACCAAAAGCTTGTACCATGCACCTGGAAAAGCAACAGACAGTGCCAGCTGTGAAGGCAGCCAGGATGGAGAGTTGTGCCCTGCAAGGCTACGGGGACAAAGATGCCAAAGGCCGTGGGAGCCCACCTCTTGCATCAGCATGACCTGGATATGAGACATGGAGTCAGAGAAATCCATGTTACAACTTTAAGGTTTAACGACTGCTCTATTGGATTTCAGACTTGGATGAGGCCTTTTGTTTCAGCCAATTTCTCCCATTTTGAATGGCTGTACCTACCCAAAGCCTGTAACCTCATTGTATCTATGAAGTAACTAACCTGCTTGTGATTTTACAGGCCATAAGCAGAAGGGACTTGGCTTCTCTCAGATCACACTTTGTACTTGGACATTTTAGTTCATGCCAAAATGAATTAAGACTGCAGGGGACTGTTAGAAGGGCATGATTGTGTTTTGAATTGTGAGGACATGAGATTTGGGAGGGACTAGGGGTAGAATGATATGGTTTGGCTGTGTCCTCAATAAACTCTTATTTTGAATTGTAGTTCTCATAATTCCTACATGTCATGGGAGGGACCAGGTGGAAATAATTAAATGATGGGGGTGGTTTCTTCCATCCTGTTCTGATGATAGTGGGTTAGTTTTCATGAGATCTGATGGTTTTATAAGGGGCTTCCCCCTTCACTGGGCATTCATTCTCTCCCCTTTTGTCCTGTGAAGAGGTGCCCTCTGCTATAATTGTAAGTTTCCTGAGGCTTCTCATGCCATCAGGAACTGTGAATCAGTTAAAACTTTTTCCTTTATAAATTTCTCAGTCTCAGTTATTTCTTCATAGCAGCATGAGACTGGACTAATTTAAGTCTGCAAGAGCCACAGCACTATTGGGCTTGGGACCCATGTATCTTCAAATATTTGAAAAGCCTTCACAGGAAGGACAGGAACAAAAATGTCCAGACTGCAAAAACTACAAAAAAAAAAAAAACTCCCACATAAGAATGTTATAGAATACCAAGCAGATTTAAACCAGAGAAGACTACCTCAAGACACTTAAAAAATCAAACTTCCAAACATCAGTGATAAGGAAAAGATTCTAAAGAGAGCAAGAGAAAAGAAAAAATATTATACAGTGGAGCACCAATATACCTGGTAGCAGACTTTTCAGTGGAGATCTTACATTCCAAGAGAGAGTGACATGACATGTTTAAAGTGTGGAAGGAAAACAAAATTACTCTAAAATAGTATATCTGGTGAAAATAACCTTCAAGAATGAAGAAATAAAGACGTTCTTAGCAAAACAAAAGCTTATGCCTTTCATCAACACCAGACCTATTCTAACAAGAAATGTTAAAGGGAATTCTTCAATCAGAAAGAGAAGGATGTACCTAAGCAATAAAAAATCATCTAAAGGTACAAAACTCACTGGTAATAGCACATAGAAAACACAGAATATTATAACATGGTAATTATGATGTGTAAACTACTCTTAAGTAGAAAAACTAAACAATGAACCAATCAAAATAATTACATGACATAACTTTTCATAAAAAAACTAATCAATGAACTAACCCAAAATAGTAATTACATAGCAATGTCATATAAATAGAAACAACAAAAGTTAAAAATCAGGAAGACAAAGTTAAAGTATAGAGTTTTATTAGTTTGCTTTTTGCTTTTACCTTTGTTTGTTTTTGCAAACAGTATTTATCAGCTCAATATAATGGGTTAGAAGATAATATTTACAAGTCTTAAGGTAACCACAAATCAAAAAGCATACAACAGATACACAAAAAAATAAAATAAAATGCAAAAAAATTAAGTCATAACATCAGATAAAATCACCTTTAATTTAAGAAAGATGGGAAGAAAATAAAAAAAGGAAAGACCTCAAAACAACCAGAAAACAAATAACAAAATGGCAGGAGTAAGTCCTTACTTACCAATAATAACATTTAATACACATGGATGAAAATCTCCCATCAAAAGACATAGAGTGATTGAATGAATACAAAAGCAAGACCTAATGATGTGTTGGTTACAAGAAAAACACTTCGTCTATAGAGATACGCATAGACTGAAAATGAAGAAATGGAAAAGAACAGCAGTAGCTATACTTATATCAGACAAAATAGGTTTTAAGACACAAACTGAAAAAAGAGACAAAGAAGGTCGCTAAATAATTTTAAAAAGTCATTTCAGCAAGAAGATATAACCGTTTCAAATATATATCCACCAAACACTGGACCACCTAGATATATTTAGCAAGTATTATTAGAGCTAATGAGACAGACCCCAATAAAATAATTACTGGAGATTTCAACACCTCACTTTCATCATCGGACAGAACTTCCAGACAGAAAATCAACAAATAAATATCAGACTTAATTTACACTAAAGAACAAAGGGACCTCACTGATATTTACAGAATATTTCACACAAGGGCTCCAGAATACACATTCATTTCATCAACAAATGGATAATTATCAAGATTAGGCCATATATTAGGTCATGAAACAATTCTTAAAACATTCAAAATTATTGACATAATACAAAGGATCTCCTCTGACCACAATAGAATGCAACTTGCCAGTCAATAACAAAAGGAATTTTGGAAACTACACAAATGCATGGAAATTTAAAAAATATTCTCCTGAATACCAGTGGGTCAATGAAAAACTAAGAAGAAAATTGAAAAATTTGTTGAAACAAATAATGGAAGCACAACATACCAAAATATATGGGATATGGCAACAGCAGTACTAATAGGTAAATTTATAGCTTTAGGGTGCCTACATCAAAAAATAAAAAGGAAAATGTAAACAAAATACCTATCAATGCATCTTAAAGAACTAGAAATCAAGGGAAAATCAAACCCAACATTATCAGAAAAAAAATAAGTATCGGAGAAGGATAAATGAAATTAAAATGAAGAAAACAATACAAAAGCTCAAAGACATGAAACTTTGTATTTTTTTAAAGTAAATAAAATTGACCAATTTTTAGCTGGACTAAATAAGAAAGTGAGAGAACCAAATAATAAAATCTGAGATGAAAAAGGAGACATCACAACTGAAACTGTACAATTTCAAAGGATCATCAGTGGCTACTCTGAGCAATTGTATGCCAATAAATTGGAAAATCTAGAGGAAATTGAATAATTCTTAGACACACGCAACCTACCAAGATTGAAATCCAAAACCTGAACAGACCAATAACAAGTAATAAGATTGAAACTATAATAACAATTCTCCCTGTAAAAAAGGCTTAGGATACAATGGTTTCACTGTTGAGTTTTACTAAATAAGTAAGAAAAAAACCAAACAAACAAAAACTGATGCCAACCCTACTCAAACAATTACAAAAAACAGAGGCGGAGGGAATACATTTGAATTCATTCTATGAGGTCATTATCCTGATACTAAAATCAGATGAAGTCATTTTGAGAAAGAATACTATAGGCCAATATCACTGATGAATATTTATGCAAGAATTCTCAACAAAATACTAGCAAACCTAATTCAACAATACATTAAATAGATAATTCATCATAACCAGTGGGATTTATCCCAGAGATGTAAGTATGTTTCAACAGAATGAAGAAAAAACTCATGTGATTATTTGAATGGATGCTCCAAAAGAATATGACAAAGTTCAACATTCCTTCAGAATAAAAAACCCTCAAAAACCTCATTATAAAAGAAAGATAGTGCAAGCCTTGCTACCATGAACTGAAGAGCTCTGGGGCTCTAAATAACCTTGAAATATAGTCTAGGCCATGAGGTCTTCGACTCCTAGATGGGTCCTAGGGCTGAAATGAGCTCAGAGCCAATGGAATTGGGGGACACCTGACCTACTGAGATACCAGGCTGGGCAGTTGAGAAAGTGTTTGTGTCACACCTCTCCCAACCCAGGCTGCACATCTTGCAGGTCTAAAAGAAACCCCTTTCTTCTACTTGAGGAGAGAAGACAGAAGAGTAAAGAAGTCTTTGTCCTTCATCTTGGATACCAGCTCAGCCACAGTAGAATAGGGCACCAGCCAGGGTCATGAGGACCCATTTCCAAGACCTAGCTTCCAGATAACCTTTCTGGATACATCCTGGGCCAGAAGAAAACCCACTGCCTTGAAGCAAATGACCTTGCCCTGACGGGACCCATAACCTGCTGACTAAAGAGCTCTTGGACCATGAATAGCCAGTAGTGATATCCAATTAGCATACCATGGGCCTTGGGTTAGACTTAGAGACTTGTTCACTTTAGGTGAGCCTCAGCACATTCCCCAGCTATGGTGGTCACAGGGAGACCTTGTTTGAGAAAAGTGGAGAGAAAACTAAAGAAGACTTTGCCTTCCACCTTAGGAACCAGCTCAGCCAAAGAGGGCTAGAGACCCAAGTGGACTCATGGGGTCTGGGAGACCAGACCTTGGATCTTGGACAGGATTTATGGCCCTGCCTTGGGCTAGAAAAGAGCCCACTGCCCGAAAGGTGGGTCCCAGTCCAGGCAGCATTCACCAAAAGCTGACTGAGGAGCATTTGAGCCTTATGGGAATATCAGTGGTACCCTGCTAGTACCTCCAGTGGGTTTGTTGTGATGGTGGCCATGGGATGGGGCTCCTCTGCCTGTGTAAAGAAGAGGGAAGATTGGGAAAGACTGTGTCTTGTGATTTGAGTGCCAGCTCACCCAAAACCCAATAGAACACCTGGTAGACTATTAACTTCTTGACTCAAGTCTCTGGCTTCCAGAAAACACCTTTGTATCTTCCCAGGCCTAAGGGAACTCACTGCCTTGAAGCAAAGAACATAAGCCTGACTGGCTTCACCATGTTCTGATTGTAGAGTTCCAGGGCCCTGAGCAAATATAGACATTGGCCATGCAGCAGTTACAGCAAGCCTTGGGTGAGACTCAGTGCTGTGCTGGCTTCAGGTCTGACCTAGTGCAGCCATAGTGATTGTGGCCACAGGGGTGCTTGTGTCACTCCACCCTCAGCTCCAGGAAGATCAGAACAAAGAGAGAAAGAGGCACTGATTATTCAGAAGAAAATAAAGTGAGAAAAAAAGTGTCTCTTCCTGGTGAACCAGAAAACTTTTCGGTATCTTATTCAAGACCACAAGGTGGTACCTATACAAGACTGAGAGGGCCACAGCCTCACTGGGCTTGGAGTGCACCCTAAAGCAGATATAACTTAGATAACTACTCAAAAATATTTTTAAGTATCTGGAAAATGTTTTCAAAAAGGATGGATATAAACAAGTTCAGACTGCCAAGACTACAATGAACTCCTAATTCTTCAATGCCCAAACAGGGACAAACATCCACAAGCATAAACACCATCAGGAAAACATGAGTTCACAAAATGAAGTAAACAAGACACCAGGGACCAATTCCATAGATACAGAGATTTGTGACCTTTCAGACAGAGAATTTGAAGTAGCTGTTTGGGGAAAACTTAAAGATATTCAAGAGAACACAGAGATGGAATTCAGAATTCTATTAGATAAATTGAACAAAGAGATTAAAATAATTAAAAAGAATCAAGCAGAAATTCTGGAGTTGAAGGGTGCAAGTGACATACTGAAGAATGCATGACAGTCTTTTAATAACAGATTGATCAAAGAGAAAAAAGAATTAGTGACCTTGAAGTCAGGCTATGTAAAAAGACTTGGTCAGAAAAGATAAAAGAAAAAAGTAAAAAAATAAAGCACACCTACAAAAATCTAGAAAATAGTCTCAAATGGGCAAATCCAAGGGTTATTGACCTTGAAGAGAAGGCAGAGAAAGAGATAGGAATGGAAAGTTTATTCAAAAAGATAATAACAGAGAACTTTCCACACCTAGAGGAAGTTATTAATATTCAAGTACAAGGAGGTTATAGAAAATAAAACAAATTTAACTGAAAGTAGACTACCTCAAGGCACTTAATAAACTCCTAAAGATCAAGGATAATAAAAGGATCCTAAAACACGGAAGACAAAAGAAACAAAAAACATATAATGAAGCTCAAATTCACCTGGCAATAGACTTTTTAGTGGGAAGCTTATAGGCCAGGAGGGAGTGTCGTTACATATTTAAAGTATTGAAGAAAATAAAAAAAAAAAACACTTTTAACCTAGAATAGTATAGCCAAGGGCTGTTACAATATATAATAGTTTGAAATAAAATATTATTCAAAAATAGAAATAAAGACTTTTAAGGACAGATGAAAGCTGAGGGATTTTATTAACCACAGATCTATCTTATGAAAAAAGATAAAGGGAGTAATTCAATCAGAAAGAAAAGGACATTAATGAGCAAAAAAAATCATGCTAAGGTAGAAAAAAACTCACTGTTAATACTAAGTAAACAGAAAAACACAGAGTATTATGATACTGCTACTGTGGTGTGTAAACTACCCTTATCTTAAGTAGAAAGGCCAAACAATAAATCAATCAAAATAATGACTACAACTATTCAAACATAGACAGTACAATAAGATATAAACAGAAACAATGAAAAGTTAAAATGTGATGAAGGTAAAGTGTAGAATTTTTATTAGTTTTCTTTTTGGTTATTTGTTTACGCAAACAGTGTTAAATTGTTATCACCTTAATAGTATTTGCAAGCCTTGTCATAACCTCAAATCAGAAAAATAACAAGAGATATGCAAAAAATAACAAATTAGTAATGAAATCATATCACCAAAGAAAATTATCTTCTACAAAAAGAATATAAGGAAGGAAAATAGGAGAAGTCCCCCAACAACCAGAAATCAAATTATTAAATGGCAGGAGTAAGTCCTTATCAATAATAACATTGAATGTAAATAGACTATGAATGCAGTGATCAAAAGATATATAGTGGCTAAATGATTTAAAAGCAAGATCCCATGCTCTGTTGCCTACAAGAAACAATTTCACCTAGAAAGAGACATATACATTGAAAATACAAGGATGGAAAATAATATCCAATGTAAATGGAAACCAAAAAAGAGAAGGTATAGTTATACTTACATAAAAAGTAGATTTTAAAACAAGAAACTATAAGAAGAGACAAATAAGGTCACTAAATAATGATAACAAAGTCATTTCAGCAAGAAGAAATAACAATGGTAATATATATGCATACAAAACTGGAGCACCCAGAAATATAAAGCAAATATTGTTAGAGATAAAGAGAGAGATGGACCCCAAGACAATAATTGCTGGAGACTACAACACCCCACCTTCGGCATTGGGTAGATCTTCCAGACAGAAAATCAACAAAGAAACATAATACTTAATATGCACCATAGAACAAATGGACCATTGATATTTACAGAACATTTCCTGCAAGATCTCCATTCTTTATACACATGCTAATTATATCAGTGTCAACACATGAATCATTCTCAAGGTTACCAAACAATTCTTAAAACATTCCAAAAATTGAAGAAATATCAAGTATCATCTCTGACTACAAAAGAATAAAACAAACAATAACAGGAGGAATTTTGAAAGCTACACAAACATACAGAAATTAGATAATATTCTCCTGAGTGACAAAGTGTTCAATAAAAGAATTAAGAAGAAAATTTAAAAATTTCTTGTAACAAAAGATAATGGAAACACAACATCCCAAAATTATGGGGTACAATAAAAGCAGTACTAAGAAGAAAATTAATAGTTATAAGTGTGTACATTAAAAAAGTAGAAAACCTCCAAATGAACAACATAATGATTCATCTTCAGGAGCTAGAGAAGTAAGAGGAAACCAAGCTGAAAATTAGCAAAAGAAAAAGAAATAATAAATGTTAGGTCAGAAATGAATGAATTTGAAAAGAATGAAACAAAAGATTAATGAAATAAAAAACTGTGTTTTTTGAATATAAAAAAATTGACAAATCTTTAACCAGTCTAAGCAAAAAAGAGAAATAAGCTAAACAAATATAATCACAGATGGAAAAGGCGATATTACAATTGATACTGCAGAAATTCAAAGGATCATAAGTGGCTGCTATGTGGAGCTGTGTGCTAATAAATTGGAAATCTGGAAGAAAAGGATGAATTCTTAGACATATACGACCAACCAAAATTTAACCAGGAAGAAATCCAAAACTTGAAAAGACCAATAACAAGTAACAAGATAAAAGCTGCAATAAAAGTCTCCCAGCAAAGTAAGCCTGGGACCTGATGACTTCACTGCTGATTCTACCATACCTTTAAAGAAAGAATACAAATCTTACTCAATACATTCTGAAAAATAGAGGAGGAGAAAATAGTTCCAAACTCACTCTGTGAGGCCAGTATTAACATGATGCCAACAACAGACAAAGACAAATCAAACGAATAAACAAACAAACAAAAAAACCCTATGGGCCAATGTCACTGATAATTATGGATGCAAAAATCCTCAACAAATTATTAGCAAAGTGAATTTAACAATACATTAAAAAGATCATTCATTGTGACCAACTGGGATTTATCCCTGGGATGCAAAGATCATTCAACATGCACAAATAAATTAATGTGATACATCATAGCAACAAAATGAAGGACAAAATGTATATGATCATTTTAATTGATGCTGGAAAATAATTTGATAAATTTCAACATCCCTTATGATAAAAGCCCTCAAAAAACTGGGTATATAAGGAGCATAGCTCAACATAATAAAAGCTATACAAGACAGACAAACAGCTAGTATCATATTGAATGAGGAAAAACTGAAAGCCTTTCCTCTGAGATGAGAAACACAAAGATGCTGACTTTTACTACTGTTACTCAATATAGTACAGGAAGACCTAGATAAAGCAATCAGACAAGAGAAAGATAAAAGAGGGTCCAAATTGGAAAGGAAGAAGTCAAATTATCCTTGTTTGCAGATGATAAAATCTTATTTAAAAAAAAATAATAATGACTCCAAGAAAAAACTATTGGAATTCACAAACACGTTCAGGAAAGTGGCAGGATACAAAATCGACATACAAAAATTAATAGCATATCTATATGCCGAGAGTGAAAATTGTGGAAAAGAAAGAAAAAAGTAATACAATTTACCATAGCCACAAATGAAATTAAATACCTAGGAATTTACTTAATCAAAGAAGTGAAAGATCTCTACAATGAAAACTGTAAATCATTGATGAAAGAAATTGAAGAGTACACCAAAAAATGGAAAGATATTTCATGTTCATGTATTGGAAGAATGAACATTGTTAAAATGTCCATACTGTCAAAGGAATCTTTAGATTCAATGAAATCCCTATCAAAATACCAACAATGTTCTTCACAGAAATGGAAAAAATTATAAAATTTATATGGAGCCACAAGAGACTCAGAATAGCCAAAGCTGTCCTGAGTGAAAAGAACATAACTGGAGGAATCACACTCCCTGACTTCAAATTATATTACAAAGATATACTAACCAAAATAACATGGTACTGACATAAAGACGAACATAGGGATCAGTGAAACAGAATGGAGAACCCGGAAACAAATTCACACACCTACAGATAACTCATTTTTGACAAAGAGGTCAAGAAGATACACTTGGGAAAAGATATTGTCTTCAAGAAATGGTGCTGGGAAAACTAGAAATCCAAATGCAGAAGAATGAAACTAGATTTCCATCTTTTGCCATAAACAAAAGTCAAATCAAAATGGATTAAAGAATTACACTTAAGACTTCTAAGTATGAAACTACTACAGGAAAACATTGGGGAAACTCTCCAGGACATTGGTCTGGGCAAAATCCTCTTGTGCGATATTCTACAAGCACAGGCAACCAAAAAAAAAAAAAAATTGGTCAAATGAGATCACATAAAGTTAAAAAGCTTCTGCACAACAAAGGAAACAATCATCGAAATGAAGACATAACCCACAGAATGGAAATATCTTTGCAATCTACCAATCTGACAAGGGATTAATAACTGGAATATATAAGGAGCTCAATCAACTCTATAAGAAACCATCCAATAATCCGTTTATAAAATGGGCAAGATACCTGAATAGACATTTCCAAAAACAAGACATAGAAATGGGAAACAGGCATATGAAAAGGTGCTCAACATCAATGAAAATCAGGGAAATGCAAATTAAAACTACAATAAGATTTCATCTCATCCAAGTTGAAGTTGCTTTTATCCAAAAGACAGGCAATAACAGATGCTGGAGAGGTTGTGGAGAAAAGGGAACCCTCACACATTGTTGCTGAGAATGTAAACTAGTACAGCCACTATGGAGAACACTTTGGAAGTTCATAAAAAAAAAAAAACAACTAAAAATAAAGTTCCCATATAATCCAGAAATCCCATTGCTGAGTATATACCCCAAATAGGGAAGTCATTATAACACAGAGATATCTGCACTCCTAAGTTTGTTGCAGCACTGTTCATGGTAGCCAAGATTTGGAAGCAACCTAAGCGTCCATCAGCAGATGAATGGATAAAGAAAATATGGCACACATACACAACAGAGTACTATTCAGCTATAATAAAGAATGAAATCCTGTCATTTGCAACAGCATGGATAGAACAGGAGTTAGTATTTTAAGTGAAATAAGTGAGATACAGAAGGACAAGCTTTGCATGTTGCCACTTATTTGTGCTAAAAATTAAAACAAATTCAAGCAGATAGAGAGTGGAAGGATGGTTAACAGAGGATGTGAAGGGTAGTGGCAGTATGGGGGTAAAGTTGTGCAGGTTAATGTACAAAAATTATTTAGAAAGAATGAATAAGACCTAGTATTTGCTAGCATAACTGTGTGACTATAGTAAAAAATAACTTAATGGTACATTTTTAAATAACTAAGAGAGTGTAATTGGACTGCTTTTGAAACAAGGAATAAATGTTTCATTTGATGCATTTATCTGTATATATAATTTACTCTGATGTGATTAATATGCATTGCATACCTGGATCAAAATATTTCATGTAACCCATAAATATACAGACCTATTGTAGACCTACAAAAATTAAAAATTAAAATTAAAAAAGAAAAAGAAACAATACATATATATGTAAAAAAAAGGTAAAATTATCTCTAGGTGCAAATGACATGATCCTATACGTAAAAAAAAAAAATTTTCAGAAATAATAAAATAGTAAAGTTGTAGAATACAAAATTGACATATAAAAGTCAGCAGCATTTTTTATACACAAATAACAACCTAACTGAAAAAGAAATTTAAAAAAAATCCCATTTACAGTAGCATCACAAAAGTACCTAGGAATAAATTTAACCAAGATAGTGTTTCCAGCTTTTGATTGTTATAAATAATGTTAAAATGAAGATTTATGTACAAATTTTTATGTAGGTATGTATTGTCAGTTCTCTTTGGCAAATACCTAGGAGTAAAATTGTTGGGTCATATGGTAACTCTATGTTTAATTTTCTGTTTTTATATTCTCTATTTTAATTATTCTTGCTCTAATCCTTATTATTGTTATTATTTGATTTTTTCTTTTAAAAATATAAGGTATTATAGCTATGATTTCCTTCCTTCCTTCCTTCCCTCCCTCCCTCCCTCCCTCCTTCCTTCCTTCCTTCCTTCCCTCTCTCCCTCCCTTCCTTCCTTCCCTCCTTTCTTCCTTCTCTCCTGCCTTCCTTCCTGTCTTTCCTTCTTTCTTTCTTTCAGACAGCATCTCACTCTGTCACCCAGGCTGGCGTGCAATGGTGCAATCTCAGCACACTGCAGACTCAACCTGCCAGGCTCAAACAATCTTCACAATCCAGCCTACCGAGTAGCTGGAACTATAGGCACACAGTACCACGTCCGGCTGGTTTTTTTTTTTTTTTTTTTTTTTTTTTGTATTTTTTTGTAGATACGGGGTTTCTCCATGTTGCCAAGGCTGGCCTTGAACTCCTGAGCTCAAGTGATCCTCCTGCTTTGGCCTTCCAAAGTGCTGGGATTACAGGCATAAGTCAGCATGCCCAGTACAGCTAAAATTTTTATAGCACTATTTTATCTGCATTCTGTAAGTTTACATTTTGAGTTTGTTTTTGTTTCAAAGTATTTTCAAATTTTCCTTGTGATTTCTTCATTTATTCATTGATTATTTAGTGATAGATTGTTTAATTTCCACATGTCTGTGATTTTTCTAATTTTACCTGTTACTAATTTCTATTTTAATTTCATTGTGGATGTGGAACATGCTTTGTGTGATTTTAAAAATTTTCATTTTATTAAAACATTTTATGGCCAAAACCAACATGTAGTTAATTCCAGAGAAAGTTTCAAGACCCTTGAGATGAAGCTATATTGGCCTGTTGTTGGATACAGAATTCTGTACATGTTGACAGTGGTTTACAGTACTGTTCAAGTATTCTAGTTCCTAGATTATCTTTTGTCTAGTTCTATTCATTATAAAACATGAGATACTGGACTCTCCAACTATTATTATTGAATTATCCATTTCTTCCTTCAATTATCTCAGTTGTTTTATGTATATTTGTGCTCTGTTGTCAAGTATATATGTCTATAATTGTTGTATCTTCTTAATAGGTTGCCTCTTTTATCATTTCAAAATGATATTCATTTTCTCTAGTAAGAATTTTTGTCTTAATGTCTATTTTGTCTGATACTAATATAGCCAGCCCAGCTTTGTTTTGGTTAGTATAGTATGCATAGTATCATTTTGCATATCATTTTCCATCCTTCTGGCATTTGGCTTTCCTGGTTTCTGGTGATAAACTACCTAGCAGTCTTATTGAAGAATCCTTGCATATGATGAATCATTTATCTCTTACGGCTTTCAAGGTTCTCTCCTTGACTTTGGCTTTTGTAAGTTTATTATAATTTCTTCCAGTGTGGGTCTCTTTGAATTTATCCAATTTGGAGCTTATTGAGCTTCTTAAATATGTTGTGGCATGACTTCAACACTCAGGAAGGCCGTTTACACCTCTGCCTTAGCCTTTACTTTCTGCTGTGCATAGCCTGGAGATCTTTCAGAGGTTAGAGCTTAGGCATATATGCAACCCTAGGCATGTGCATAGCCTTACATATATATAAACTTCTAGTTTCTGAGAAATATGTCCAAGTTATTCAAAGCCCTCTTTGGATGTCTTTATCCCACAGGCTTTTCTTTTACATTTTTTGGTCAGCTTGCTGATTCCCCCAGCTGTTGTCTCTGTATCAGGTAGCTGAAATATTAAAAATTTGCCACTGATTACTTTCAACAAAAGACCCCAGAAAAGCCTGTGTCTGCTGTGTGAGCTCTGAATCAAGTCAAATAAAGGAATTGCTTGTGAATGGGTCATTTTTATTTATTTCTGCTAAGATCAATGAAATGACAGAGCCACAATTTTTATTTGGATACTCTATATAAAACCAGAGAAGGTCAGTGTTATAGGTACTCCAAGATTATTTATTCCACTAACCTCATGTTACAGATGGCAGAATTGAGGTCCAGAGAAAGAAAAGGACTTTCACAAGACAATGCCTTAAGATGGTCACAAAAATACTGGGTGGCCTTTATGCCTCTAAGGCAGAAAATACCGTGGTTCCCAGTGTTTAAATTTTGTAATCAAAATCTACTCTGTTACAGTTTTCGCAAGGACAAAAAACCAAACACCGCACGTTCTCACTCATAGGTGGGAATTGAACAGTGAGAATACATGGACACAGGAAGGGGAACATCACACTCCGGGGACTGTTGTGGGGTGGGGGGAGGGGGGAGGGACAGCATTAGGAGATATACCTAATGTTAAATGACGAGTTAATGGGTGCAGCACACCAACGTGGCACATGGATACATATGTAACAAACCTGCACATTATGCACATGTACCCTAAAACTTAAAGTATAATAATAATTAAAAAAAGAAGTGAAAAAAAATCTACTCTGTTCTTATTTACTGCTGGACAGAAAACTGAACATTACAGGTGTGGTATATGTGCTTGGTGTAAAATGAAACTTTTAACTACCCACAGTATCTGGGACTCTACTGGAGTTCCAGCTCTTTTGCCTGTTTGCTTATATTTCTAGATGGCAATATAACCTAGCTCACAGGTCGTGTGTATGCTCTGACAGGTGGCTTCAAGCCCCAGGTGGACATACACAGGGTTTGCATAATTTTCTAGCTCAAATGATTGTGGAACAATTGATTATGAGGCATAAAAAGGATGGCCAAATAGCCACATTTAGGATTACATGGTTTACTAAGGATATAAAGGACAACAGATACTGTTGGGTGAGATAGGAAGATGAACACTGGGGAAGAATAACCTAAAAGCTCTGGCATTCTAAGGGTCTCCTGGCCTGTGGGAAAACCTGAAAGAAGCCAGGCTTAAGATCAGGACTGACACCTTCTAGCTCTTTTATGCCCTTCCCATTATAAGATAAAAATGATCTCATAAACTCCATTAATCTAAGGGATGGAGAAAAATGCGTTTCTCTTTTGGGTGACTGACATTCACAGAGACATCTGGTCCAGGACAAGAGGTAACTGAACGAAATAGCCCCCTAAAGTGAATTTTAGGCATTAGTGAATGAGATGTTTGTAGACAGGGAGATGTATTTTAAATTGACTTTGAGGAGAGACAAAAGACAGCTATGTTTAGTGTAAACTCCAAAGTCAGTATGTTCCAGGGAGAAGAGATAGAGTCTTTTTTTCCCCTTCCTGTTGTTTCACTGCCCACTCATTCCCCTGCCACTTCTGCCACAGCTGCTGAGGTAATACCAGAGAAAAAAGCCCTCTTGTCTGGTGATTATAGTAATGCAAGCACAGTGTAGGTTGACAAAAATGTTTATCGTGAGCACCAACACATGGGAATAGGGTTGCCAGGTGATGTGTGCTAAATCAAATAATTTTTTCTTTTAGTTTTCTGTATAATAAAACAAAACGAAATATGTGTAAATGTTTTTTATTATTATAATTTCAGATTTTTGTGATCAATTTCTCATTCATATACACTCAGAAAGTGCATAGGAAAATTAAGATTTTAGTCTCTTCTATTGTTAAATATTTAATAATCTATGAAAAAGGTGCTATTTAAAGAAACACAGAGATATGCTTGTAATTGTGATATAATTATACTTTCTTCTAATTTAACCATTTGCCAGGAAAATGATCAGCTATTAGAATTAACTATTCAATTTAAAACCTATTGGGGTCTATGATGGAGATATATTTCTGCTTAAATAGTTGCTTGACTCATTGTACCCTGGTGACTTGGTATTGTTGTGATAATCCTATGAGTTGTAAGTATTTTATCTTCCTGAGCTAGTGTAATTGAAGTGTTTGTAGCTCTTCTTGATTTTGTTTCCAAATTTGATGAAAATATTAGAATTCTTAGAATGTGCAAAAAAAAAAACAAAGAAGTGAACTTAATATTTTTCAATGTAAATATAAATTGGGCCATTCAGAAATAACCTGCGTAATACTGGTTAGTGATTAGTTAAGTGCAAAAACAAAACAAAAACTAAAATCTATCATCTTACTGTCTTTCCTGTTAGAAATGCCATAATGTGAATTCCATGAAGACGAGGTTCTTCTTTTAGGGTTTCTTGTTTACCTCTGCAGCCTCACTTTCTAGAGCACTGTTAGGCTGAGAATAGGCATACATTCAATAAATATTTATTGAATGAATATTGAAGAAGTAGTCATTTCAGGCTGTAGAGAAGATTTTTAAACATGAATATGAACAGGTGTCTGGCAAAATGGCCAAGTTGGAACAGCACGGGTCTACAGCTCCCAGCGAGATCAATGCAGATGATGGGTGATTTCTGCATTTCCAACTGAGGTACCTGGCTTATCTCATTGGGACTGGTTAGACAGTGGGTGCAGCATAAGCTAAAAACCTTGAAAAAAGTTTAGAAGAATCACTAACTAGAATAACCAGTATAGAGAAGAATATAAATGACCTGATGGAGCTGAAAAACACAGCACGGGATCTTCGTGAAACATACACAAGTATCAATAGCCAAATTGATCAAGCAGAAAAAAGGATATCAGACATTAAAGATCAACTTAATGAAATAAAGTGTGAAGAAAAGATTAGACAAAAAATAATAATAACGAAAAGGAGTGAACAAAGCCTCCAAGAAATATGGGACTATGTGAAAAGACCAAACCTAAGTTTCATTTGTATACCTGAAAGTGAGGGGTAGAATGGAACCCAGTTGGAAACAGTTCAAAATATTATCCAGGAGAACTTCCACAACCTAGCAAGACAGGCCAACATTCAAATTCAGGAAACGCAGAGAACACCACAAAGATACTCCTTGAGAAGAGCAACCCCAAGACACATAATCATCAGATTCACCAAGGTTGAAATGAAGGAAAAAATGTTAAGGGCAGCCAGAGACAAAGGCCAGGTTACCCACAAAGGGAAGCCCATCAGATTAAGAGCAGATCTCTCTGCAGAAACCCTAAAAGCCAGGAGAGATTGGGGGCCAATATTTAACATGCTTAAAGAAAAGAATTTTCAATCCAGAATTTCATATCCAGCCAAATTAAGCTTCGTAAGAGAAGGATAAATAAAATCCTCAACAGACAAGCAAGTGCTAAGAGATTTTGTCACCACCAGGCCTGCCTTACAAGAGCTCCTGAAGGAAGCACTAAATATAGAAAGGAAAAACCAGTACCAGCCACTGCAAAAACATACCAAATTGTAAAGACCATCGACACTATGAAGAAACTGCAACTAATGGGCAAAATAACCAGCTAGCATCATAATGACAGAATCAAATTCACATATAACAATATTAACCTTAAATGTAAATGGGCTAAATGTCCCAATTAAAAGACACAGACTGGTAAATTGGATAAAGAGTCTAGACCCATCAGTATGCTATATTCAGTAGACCCATCTCACATGCAAACAAACACATAGGTTCAAAATAAAGGGATGAAGGAAGATTTACCAAGCAGGGAAAACTAAAAAAAAAGCAGGGGGTGCAATCCTAGTCTCTGATAAAACAGACTTTAAACCAACAAAAAATAAAAAAGACAGAGAAGGGCATAATGGTAATGGGATAAAAGCAAGAAGATGAGCTAACTATTATATATATATATATATATATGCATATGTATATGTGTGTGTGTGTGTATATATATATATATATACCCAATACAAGAGCACCCAGATTCATAAAGCGAGTTCTTAGAGACCTACAAAGAGACTTAGACTCAGACACAATAGTAGTGGGAGGCTTTAACACTGCACTGTCAATATTAGACAGATCAATGAGACAGAAAATTAACAAGGATATCCAGGACTTGAACTCAGCTCTGGACCAAGCAGACCTAATAGACATCTACAGAACTCTCCACCCCAATTCAACAGAAAATACATTCTTCTCAGCACCACATTGCACTTATTCTGAAATTGACCACATAATTGGAAGTAAAACACTCCTCAGCAAATGCAAAAGAATGGAAATCATAACAAACAGTCTCTCAGATCACAATGCAATAAAATTAGAACTCAGGACTAAGAAACTCACTCAAAACCACACAACTACATGGAAACTGAACAACCTGCTCCTGAATGACTACTGGGTAAGTAACAAGATTAACGCAGAAAAACATAAGTTCTTTGAAATCGATGAGAACAAAGACACAATGTACCAATATCTCTGGAACACAGCTAAAGCAGTGTTTACAGGGAAATTTATAGCACTAAATGACCACAGGAGAAAGTGGGAAAGATCTAAAATTGACTCCCTAACATCATAATTAAAAGAACTAGAGAAGCAAGAGCAAATTCAAAAGCTAGCAGAAGACAAGAAATAATTAAGATCAGAGCAGAACTAAAGGAGATAGAGACACAAAAATCCCTTCAAAAAATTAAGGAATCCAGGAGCTGGTTTTTTGAAAAGGTTAACAAAATAGATACACCACTAGCCAGACCAATAAAGAAGAAAAGAGAGAAGAATCAAATAGACACAATAAAAATGATAAAGGGGATATCACCACTGATCCCACAGAAATACAAACTACCATCAGAGAATACCATAAACACCTCTATGCAGAAAAACCAGAAAATCTAGAAAAAAATGGATTAATTCCTGGACACATGCACCCTCCCAAGACTAAACTAGGAAAAAGTCAAATCCCTGAACAGACCAATAACAAGTTCTGAAATTAAGGCAGTAATTAATAGCCTACCAACCAAAAAACCCCAGGACCAGATGGACTCACAGCCAAATTCTACCAGAGGTACAAAGAGGAGCTGGTAACATTCCTTCTGAAACTATTCTAAACAATAGAAAAAGAGGGACTCCTCCATATCTGATTTTATGAGGCCAGTATCATCCTGATACCAAAACCTGACAGAGACACAACAAAAAAAGAAAATTTCAGACTAATATCCCTGATGAACATTGATGCAAAAATCCTCAACAAAACACTGGCAAACTGAATCTAGCAGCACATCAAAAAGCTTGTCAAACACAATCAAGATGTCTTGATCCCTGGGATGCAAGATTGGTTCAACATATGCAAATCAATAAACTTAATCCATCACATAAACAGAACCAATGACAAAAAACATGATTATCTCAATAGATGCAGAAAAGGCTTTCCATAAAATTTAACACCCCTTCATTTTAAAAACTCTCGATAAACTAGGTATTGATGGAACATAACTCAAAATAATAAGAGCTATTTATGACAAACCCACAGCCAACATCATACTGAATGGGCAAAAGCTGGAAGCATTCCCTTTGAAAACCAGCACAAGACAAAGATGCCCTCTCTCACCACTCCTACTAAGATAGTTTTGGAAGTTCTGGCCAGGGCAATCAGGCAAGAGAAATAAATAAAGGGTACTCAAATAGGAAGAAAGGAAATCAAATTGTCTCTGTTTGCAGATGACATGATTGTATATTTAGAAAACCCCCTTGGTCTCAGCCCAAAATCTCCTGAAGCTGATAAGCAACTTCAGCAAAGTCTCAGGATACAAAATCAATGTGGAAAAATCACAAGCATTCCTATACACCAATAATAGACAAACAGAGACCCAAATTATCAGTGAACTCACATTCACAATTGCTACAAAGAGAATAAAATACCTAGGAATACAACCTGCGAAGGAAGTGAAGCAGCTCTTCAAGAAGAACTACAAACCACTGCTCAAGGAAATAAGGGAGGACACAAAGAAATGGAAAAACATTCCATGGTCATGGATAGGAAGAATCAATATCATAAAAATGGCCATACTGCCCAAAGTAATTTACAGATTCAATGCTATTCCCATCAAGCTACCATTGACTTTCTTCACAGAACTAGAAAAAAAAACTACTTTAAATTTCATATGGAATCAAAAAAGAACCCATATAGCCAAGACAATCCTAAGCAAGAGAACAAAGCTGGAGGTATCATGCTACCTGACTTCAAACTATACTACAAGGCTACAGTAACCAAAAGAGCATGGTACAGGTACCAAAACAGATATATAGACCAATGGAACAGAACAGTGGCCTCAGAAATAACTCCACACATCTACAACCATCGGATCTTTGACAAACCTGATAAAAACAAGTAATGGGGAAAGGATTCCCTATTCAATAAACAGTGTTGGGAAAACTGCCTAGTAATATGCAGAAAACTGAAACTGAACACCTTCCCTACACCCTATACAAAAATTAACTCAAGATAGATTAAAGACTTAAATGTATGACCTAAAACTATAAAAGTCCTACAAGAAAACCTAGGCGATACCATCCAGGACATAGGCATGGGTAAAGACTTCATGACTAAAACACCAAGAGCAATGGCAACAAAATCCAAAATAGACAAATGGGATCTAATTAACTAAAGAGCTTCAGCACAGCAAAAGAAACTACCTTCAGAATGAACAGGCAACCTAGAGAATGGGAGAAAATTTTTGCAATCTATCCATCTGACAAAAGGATAATATCAAGAATCTACAAAGAACTTAAACAAATTTACAAGTAAAAAAAACAACTCCATGAAAAATTGGGCAAAGGATATGAGCAGACACTTCTCAGAAGACATTTATGTGGCCAACACATGAAAGAAAGCTCATCCTCACTGGTCATTAGAGAAATGCAAATCAAAACCATAATGATACACCATCTTACACTGGTTAGAATGGTGATCATTAAAAAGTCAGGAAACAACAGATTCTGGAGAGGATGTGGAGAAATAGGAATGCTTTTACACTGTTGGTGGGAGTGTAAATTAGCTCAACCATTGTGGAAGACATTGTGGCAATTCCTCAATAATCTAGAACCAGAATTACCATTTGACCCAGCAATCCCATTACTGGGTATGTACCCAAAGGATTATAAATCATTCTACTATAAAGACACATGCACATGTACGCTTATTGCAGCACTATTCACAATAAAAAAGACTTGGAAACAACCCAAATGGCCATTAATGGTAGACTGGATAAAGAAAATGTGGCACATGTACACCATGGAATACTATGCAGCCATAAGAAAGGATAAGTTCATGTCATTTGCAGGGACATGGATGAAGCTGGAAACCATCATTATCAGTAAAATATCACAGGAACAGAAAAACATACACCACATGTTCTCACTCATAAGTGGGAGTTGAACAACGAGAATACATGGACACAGGGAGAGGAACATCACACACCAGGGCCATTGGGGGGTGGGTGGCTAGGGGAGCGATAGTATTAGGAGAAATATCTAATGTAGATAATGGGTCGGTGGGTTCTGCAAACCATCATGGCATGTGTATACCTATGCATCAAAGCTGCACACTCTGCTCATGTATCCCATAACTTAAAGTACAATAATTAAATAAATAAATAAATCGAGAACAGTAAAAAAAAAAAAGATAATAATGGTTTGTTCTCTTGGGTTTGAGATAATCCTCACAGAAACACAGATGCAGGAAGTAAAAGCATGGCCCAGGGATCAATATTAATTTAATGTAGTAAGATAGTAATTCAAAGCATTCCTTTATGGTCTTCCCCACCCCTGAGTCCGTGATCCTTCAATCTATGAGGGTTTTCTCTATTAACCCAAACAGTCTTCAATGCCCACTTCTTGACTTCTAAGCATAACATGGCATAGGGGCTCAGATAGAAACGCGAAAAAAAAAGAATATGATCAATGATAAGGTAAATAATTTGGATACAAATTTTCTGTTTCTCTCCTGGCCCTATTCCCATTTAAGGAATATTGTGTGGAATTAGTACCTCTAAGTACTCATACAGCACTGGCAGTCTATGACGTCCTGTACCTGTAAAACTTTCAGCTTAGAGATAGAAGGGTACAAAGCAGGAGTCATCCCCTAAGGAACGTAACAAAGATAGAGGAATGAGTCCTAGTAGTTGTTCCAATTCAACTATCCACAGTCCCCTAATGGATTTAGAAAGAAACTAGGAGAATGAACATGTGGGCTCAAATTTTGCAGCAAAACTCTTTGCCAAGTCAAAGGGTTCTAATATGAATGTCAAAGTCCCAACTTCACATCTGGAACTAATAACTATTGGGTAGTAGGCTTAGTACCTGGGTGACAAAATAATCTGCACAACAAACCCCCTTGACATGACTTTACCTATATAACAAACCTGCATATGTACCCTTGAAACTAAAGTTTAAATAAAATAAAACTTTCACACTCAGAGACACACACACACCACGTGAATCTTCCAATGCCCGTGCATACAGATGTCTCTTTGTGTCCTCAGAGCATTTTCATAAAGGGGAGAGGAGTAGTGGTATAGCGGGAAACACACTTTAGAAAGTGCTCTACTAGGAAGATAGTCCAAATCAGGAGCCTCCGAAAATTTTGATCATATATTCCTATCAGTTAAAAATACTTGAATACTTTGCATGTTTCCTTACTGCCAGAAATGGACCAAGTTCATATCAAAACACGTAGGTGACTGGCCAGAATTAAGTTGGCAGACTCAAAATAACACTCTCTATGTATAAATGTGTTTAATAGCGATGTTGAGCACTGCATGGAGGAAGATGGAGAAGGACAACTACAAACAACTCTCAACCTCTACCATCACTAATAACTTAGTCCTAGTCCTTAACCAGCAAATGCTCTTCAGCAGAACAAAAGACCTGCAGTTAACTAGACCCACAACGTCAGATATTAGTGCTCACTAAATATTCAAAGTGTTTTTCAATATTTCTCAACTGCCTTTTCTATTAGATTGGGTTGTGTGACCATTTCTGGCCAATTTATTCAGAATGGGTTTGAAGGCTTTTATTGCTGGGCTGAGGCAGTTAAGAACCAATATGCCCACTCAATCTTCCCCCTCCTCTTTCCATGATGACCTTGGAGATCACATGCTTCAGATGGTACAGCTATATTATGGCAGAAACCTCATTAGCTCTGGGCCCCTGATTTTGTGAGGAGAACCTTCCCACCTACCACCAAGGTCAACCCACATTAGCCATTTAATGTGGGAACAAATATTACAGTGTTAGCATATTCACCATCCTTAGAGGGCAGTTTACATCCATCTGTTGTTATTTAACCTTGCCCCTGAAAAAAGTCCTTCTGCTCAAAATACCTCTTTCTTAGCCTATCACATGTATATGACATTAGAGACTCTCCTTAGATACATATTTAATTTAAGGCATTGCATTATGTAGTCCATAATGCATTAATTGAATTCACTTATCTCATTAACCCATAAGCTACTAACATGTATCTAGGAAACACAGGGACCCTGAGGAAAGCAGAGCTAGAATAAGCAAGTTTTGTTGGAAGATTATGTGAATGGAAACCTTAGACAAGGTGTAAGACCTGTAGTGGGTCAGGATAGGACAACTGGAGGCTGTGGATGCCCTGGGGGCAGTATGAGGAGGAATAGTTATTCAAAATGAGGGCAAGAGCTGGGCTGTACATTGTACATTGGCTGGAGTCCTCATTTCCTTTTTTCGAATTTCTTTCACCTTGGCACTGGCTTACTCCCTTTTTAATTTCATAGGTGACTGCAAGAGCTCTAAGGGAAAGGCTTGGTATGGGTAGGGCTTGGGTCCTCCTTTACGTGTCCTAAGAGTCATGAATTTCACAGTAGAGAAGAGACCACCTTCTCTGGCCATCACAGGGCTATCAAAGTGTGAGTACAATAGGATAGGACCTAGTCTTCTGTCAGGAAGGAAATGGTAAAAATGTCAACTGAAATGTGGACATCTAGGTTTCATTCCTCATTTTAACAAGAAAGAATATTTTCAAAAGCAACACAAAATAGGCTTTGTAGGAATAATCAGAAAGTCTGACATCTATAAATTATCTGTTGAGTAGCCAGTGATGATAGTGGTGAAGGGTGTTTTTTCTATAATCAAGAATTTCTAGCAGGGAACCTGGGATGCCAAAGAGGTGATGAGGTAATTTGAATCTAAAGCTGTAGATACCAGTGACTCCTCAAACAGTTTGCTGGCCCAGACTAGTCAAGCCAATAAATGCACATGTTTTTGTTTTGTTTGTTTGCAGCAATAGGAGTCTATTCTTTGTAGTTTTTTATAGATCTTCTGAGTTCAATATTTTGAGTGTTGACAGGTATCCTCCACAGGGTTAAATCCCTAGCTAGGCATAAATACTTTTCACAATCCGACTCCAGTTGACCAGTCTCTCCTCATCTGCAGTCACTTCTCTGGATCTAAAACTTGAGCAACACAAGCTACTCATGATTCCTTTAATATAGGTTTTGGATATCTTCTATTAATTACTCCAGCTCTAATCTCTACTCTTCTCTGACCTATTTTTTGCACCCAACAGGTCTACCTGTATAGAATATAGTGAGGAGTTCCTTTGCCCTTAGCTTCCTATTGGCTTTCGCCGGTGGGGAGAACGAGCAAGAGAAAAGAGGGAAAAAGAACAGTAAGATCAGGACATATATTTTCCCAGAACTCTTTTTATTAGTTAGCTGTTGCTGTGTAATGAACCACTCCAAAACTCAGCTTAAAATACAGTCATTTGTTATGGCTTATATAATTGCATGTAGCTGTGGTTCAGCTTCTCTGGGCTGAGTGACTGGGTGACTGTTTATGGTTGAAAATTTATGAATCATCACCAGAGGAGGTTCAAGTCCATGTTTGTCTCCTTTTCCTTGGATTAGCAAACCATGATTGTCAGGGCATGTTTTTCCCATTCTGATACCAGAAGTACAAGAGAGCAAGTTCAATCATGAAAGTGTTTTTATGAATTTCTTTTTCTTTTATTTTTAATTTTTGTGGCTATATAGTAGGTGCATATATTTATGGGGTACATGAGACATTTTGATACAGGCATGCAATGTGAAATAAGCACATCATGGAAAGCAGGTTATCTATCATCCCAAGCATTTGTTATTTGTATTTCAAACAATCCAATTACACTCTTAGTTATTTTAAAATGTACCATTAAGTTGTTACTGATCGCAGTCATATTGTTGTGCTTTCAAATAGTAGGTCTTATTCATTCTTCTAAATATTTTCTTTGTACTCGTTAACCATCACCACCTCCCCGCTAGTCTCACATTACCCTTCCCAACCACTGAAAACCATCCTTCTAAACCCTATGTCCATGAGTTCAATTGCTTTAATTTTTAGATCTCACAAGTAAGTGAGAACACGTGATGCTTGTCTTCCTGTACCTAACTTATTTCACTTAACATAATTATCTCCAGTTCTGTCCATGTTGTTGCAAATGGCAAGATCTTTCTTTTCATGGCTGAATAGTACTCCACTGTGTATATGTACTGGATTTTCTTTATCTATTCATCTGTTGATGGACATTTAGGTTGCTTCCAAATCTTAGTGATTGTGAATGGTGCTGCAACAAACATGGGAGTGCAAACATTTATTACATATACTGAGATCCATTTTGGGGGGTAAATACCCAGCAGTGAGATTGCTGGGTCATACAGTAGCTCTATTCTTACTTTTTTGAGAAACTTCCAAACTGTTGTTCCTAATGGTTGTAACTAATTTACATTTCCAGCAAAAGCGTAGGAGAGTTCCCATTCCTCTACATTCTCGCCAGCATTTGTTATGGCTTTCTTTTGAATATAAGCCATTTGACCTGGGGTGAGCCATTTCATTGTAGTTTTGATTTGCATTCCTCTGATGATCAATGATGTTGAACAGCTTTTTATATGCTTGTTTGCCATTTGTACTTCTTTTGAGAAACACCTATTCAAATCCTTCACCCATTTTTAAATCAGATTATTAGATTTTTTCCCTATAGAGTTGTTTGAGCTCCTCATGTATTTCAGTTATGAATCCCATGTCAAATGCATAGTTTGTGAATATTTTCTCTATTTCTGTGAATTGTCTCTTCACTTTGTTGAGTGTTTCTTTTGCTCTGCAGAGGCTTTTTAACTTGATGTAATCTCGTGTCCATTTTTACTTTGGTTGCCAGTGCTTGTGGCATATTTCTTGGGAAATTTTTGCTCAGACCCATGTCTGGAAGATTTTGCCCAATGCTTTCTTGCAGTAGTTTCAAGGTTTGAGGACTTAGATTTAAGTCTTCAATCCATTCCCATTTGATTTTTTTTTTATATGGCGAGAGATAGAGGTCTAGTTTCATTCTTCCACATATGGATATCCAGTTTTTCTAACACTATTTATTGAAGAGACTGTCTATTCCTCAGCATACGTTCTTGGGATCTGGGTTGAAAATGAGTTCACTGTAAGTGTGTGGATTTGTTTCTCAGTTCTCTGTTCATTTTATTGGTAAATGTGTCTATTTTTATCCTAATACCATGCTGGTTTGTTTACTGTGATTCACTCGTATAGTTTGAAGTCAGGTAATGTGATTTCTCCAGTTTTCTTCTTTTTACTTAGACAGCTTTGGCAATTCTGGGTCTTTTGTGGTTCCACATTAATTTTAGGATTTTTTTTCTATTTTTGTGAAGAATGTCATTGGTATTTCAATAGGGATTGCATTAAACCTGTCAATTGCTTTTGGTAGTATGAACATTTTAGCAATATTGACTCTTCCAATCCATGAACATGGAATATATTTTCATTTTTTGGTGTCCTCTCTAATTTATTTTATCAGTATTTGGTAGTTTTCATTATGGAGACTTTCCACTTCTTTGGTTAAATTAATTCCCATGTATTTATTTTTTGTGGCTATTATAAATAAGATTACTTTTTATTTCTTTATTCAGATTGCTGACTGTTGGCATACAGAAATGCTACTGATTGTTGTATGTTGATTTTGTAACCTGCAATTTCATTGAATTTGTTTATCAGTTCTAACAGTTTTTGGACTGAGTCTTTAGGCTTTCCCAAATATAAAATTATACCATCTGCAAACAAGGATAACATGACTACTTCCACTCTAATTTGGATGCCCTTTATTTCTTTCTCTTGTCTGATGGCTCTTACTAGAAATTCCAGAAGTATGTTAAATAACAGTGGTGAAAGTGGGCATCCTTGTCATATTCAAAATCTTAGAAGAAATACTTTCACTTTTTCCCCATTTGGTATGATACTGGCTGTGAGTCAGTTGTATGTGGTTTTTTATTATGCTGAGGTATGTTTATTATGTAACAAGTTTTTTGATAGCTTTTATTATGAAAAGATGTTGAATTTTGTGAAAGGTTTTTCATCATCAGTTGAAATAATCATATGATTTTTATCCTTCATTTTGTTGTTATGATGTATCACATTGATTGATTAGCAAATATTGAACCATCCTTGCATCCCAGGAATAAATGCCAGTTGGTCATGATGAATGATCTTTCTGATGTATTGTAGAATTAGGCTCACTTGTATTTTGTTGAAGATTTTATGCATGAACATTTATCAGGGATATTGACCTGTAGTTTTCTTTTTTTTTTTTTTATGTATCTTTGTCTGGTTTGGGTATCAGGGTAATACTGGCCTCATAGAATGAGTTTTGGAGTATTCTCTTCTCTTCTATTTTTCAGGAAAATTTGAGTAGGATTGGAATTAGTTCTTCTTTAAATGTGTGGTAGAATTCAGCAGTGAAGGCATCAGATTCCTCTCTTTACTAAGAAACATTTTATTATGGCTTCAATCTCACTACTTGCTATTGGTGTGTTCAGGTTTTGAACTTCTTATTGGTTCAATCTTGATAGGTTGTATGTGTCCAGGAATTTGTCCATATCTTCTAGATTTTCCAGTGTATTGGCACATAGTTACTCATAGTAGTCAGTAACGATTCTTTGCATTTTCACCTCTGATTCTATTTATTTACATCTTCTCTCTTCTTAGTCTGGCTAAAGGTTTGTCAATTTTGTATAAGTTCTTAGAAAAACCTTTTGGTTTTATTGACCTTTGGTATTGTTTTCTTCATTTTGTTTTTATTTATTTCTGCTCTGATGCTCATTATTTCTTTTCTTATACTAATTTGGGGTTTGGTTTGCTCTTGCATTTCTAGTTCTTTAAGATGCATCATTACATTATTTGAAGTTTTTCTTCTTTTTTCATACAGGCAAGTATAACTATAACCTTCCCTCTTAGTTCTGCTTTTGCTGTATCCCATAGGTTTTGGTATGTTGTGTTTTTATAATTATTTGTTTCTATAAATTTTTTTTTTTTTTTTGAGACGGAGTCTCGCTCTGTCACCCAGGCTGGAGTGCAGTGGCGTGATCTCGGCTCACTGCAAGCTCTGCCTCCCGGGTTCACGCCATTCTCCTGCCTCAGCCTCTCTGAGTAGCTGGGACTACAGGCGCCCGCCACCATGCCTGGCTAATTTTTTGTATTTTTAGTAGAGACGGGGTTTCACCGTGGTCTCGATCTCCTGACCTCGTGATCCGCCCACCTCGGCCTCCCAAAATGCTGGGATTACAAGCGTGAGCCACCGTGCCTGGCTGTTTCAATAAATTTTTAAATTTTCTTCTTAATGTCTTCATTGCCCCACAGTGGTAATTTGGGAGCATATTGTTTGATATTTATGTATTCGTATACTTTCGAAAATTCTTCTTGTTATTGATTTCTAGTTTTATTCCATTGTGGTCAGAGAAGATGCTTGATATTATTTCAGTATTTTTGAAGGTTTTAAGACTTGTTTTGTGACCTAACTTACATTCTATCTTTGAGAATGATCCATGTGCTAAGAAAAATAGTGTGTATTCTACAGTCATTGGATGAAATATTCCATAAATAGCTCTTAAATCCATTTGGTCCATAATGCAGATTGTGTCTGATTTTTTTGTTAACTTTTTGTCTGAATGGTCTGTCCAATGCTGAAAGTGGGATATTGAGGTTTTCAGCTTTTATTGTATTGAAGTTTATCTATCTTTATCTCTAATAATAAGGTTTGTTTTATATATATGAGGGCTCCAGTGTTGGGTGCATATGTATTTTAAATTGTCATGTCCTTTTCCTGAATTGACCCCTTTATCATTCTATAGTGTCCTTCTTTGTCTCTTCTTAGAGTTTTTGTCTTGAAGTTGATTTTTTCTGATATAAATATATCTACTCCTGATTTTTTTGGTTTCCATTGGTATGGAATATATTTTTCCATACTATTATTTTCAGCCTATTTGTGCTTTTATAAGTGAAGTGTGTCTCTTATAGGCAATATATAAATGGGCCTTGTTCTTTCATTCATTCAGCCACCCTATGTCTTTTGACTGGAGAGTTTAGTCTATTTACATTTATTGTTATTATTGATAAATAAGGGCCTACTCCTTTCATTTCATTAAGTATTTTTTTTTCTGGTTGTTTTGTGGTCTTCTTTCTTTTCTTTCTATCTTCCTTCAGTGAAGGTGATTTTCTCTGGTAATATGATTTAATTTCTTGCTTCTTATTTTCTGTGTATCCATTATCTGTTTTTTGTTTTGAGTTACCATGAGGCTATTCAGGAGTTTTCAAGGTTCTTTATCACATCTTTTAGTACTCCATTGATCAAAATAAGTCACATGTCTGAGCACAAAGTATAGGGGCAGGAAAACATTGTGCAACTTTAGTGCAGTGTATGAAAAATTAAAAGTAAAGAATATAGATACATAGTGAGGTGAAGCATTGGAGCTGAGAATGCACTTATTTTACTCTCCCTAGCATTTATTGGGCTTAGTTGTATGCCAATAAAATGTTCAACAGCTAGCTCTCAAATGATAAAAAAAAAAAGACCTGATTTGTAGAATTTGCTAGTTATCATGCAGAATTCATGCAACTAACATAAGGTCATTGAACATAGAAATCAAAAAGCTGCTAATGATTGACTCTCATAAGTCAGTACGTGCTGTCTGTAGAACATCACTTCTCTAGCTGGTTACACTCTTCAACCAAAAGTCAGAGTTCTGTTAAGGTGGTCTCCACATGACATTCTCTTTCTGGGTTCCCGTAAGTACCTCCTGTGTTCATCTCTTTAGGTCTAGGGTACTCATTCTTCCCTGTGGTTTTTCTACACTCTACCCATGTCTTTGTAGTTAGTTCCTTTATTAAACTCTACAAACTACTCAAATTGAATATATCATTTGTCTTCTTCCTGGACCATTACTATCACACGTTTCTCTTTCTTGCCTATGCTGCACTTTGGTTATGTTCTACATCATGTCTGCAATAGTCTCCCCATTTTTCTCCACTTGGTAATCTTCGTTTTATTCATCAAGGCTCTACTCCTGTACTACATAGAGTTTTTTTAATTCTACCTTCTTCCCCTCACCCATTACCCACACCATTTATAACCACTTCTACCTCTATTTTCCAATAATACACAATAACAAGTTTCAGCATTATTTTATAAGAAGTTTGAACCATATAAAATAATATATTTAACATATATGTAAGTTATCAGCCATAAATCAATACCAATAAATCCATCACTCTAATTAGTAACAAGAAATTAACAATACTATACCTGCCCAATATCATTATTCTATTTTCTTGCAGTAGTAACCACAATTCTGAGTTTTGTGTTCATCACTTCAGTGTTTCCTTTTTAAGCAGTTTTTTTTTACATATGTATCAATTCCTCAAAATTTTTATTTACTGATTTTTGAGCTTCATAAAATTATGTCATACTGTATAAAGTTTCTGTGATTTGATTTCAGCTCAATATTATATTTCTAATAGTCATCATGTTATTAATGTAATCTTAGCATATATATATACATATATAGATATATACATATATATAGAGATAGATTGTTGTATAATAGCCCATCGTGTGACTGTCACACAATTTGATCTTCCAGTGTACTACTGATTGAAACTAAGTTGCTTTATTTTGGGATACTTCCAAAAGCACCGCTACAACTATTCATTTATATGTCACAGCACACACTGAGAAAAGTTCCTGTAGTATTATCTAAAGATAGTTTAATAACTATCAGCTCCAGAATTTCTGTTTGATTCTTTTAAATTATTTGAATAACTTTGTTAATTTTATCTGACAGAATTCTGAATTCTTTCTTTGATTTTATTTTGAATTCATCTGAATTTTCTTTTCCACAAGACAGTTATTTTGAATTCTCTCCTGGAAAGGTCACATATCTCTGTTTCTGCAGGATTAGTTCCTGCTGGTTTATTTAGTTCATTTGGTGACATCAAGTTTTCCTGAATTGTCTTGATACTTGTAGATGTTCATCTATGTCTGGACATTGAAGAATTATGTATTTATTGTAGTCTTCAGTCTGGGCTTGTTTTTACTCATCTTTTTGGGGAAGGCTTTCCAGATACCCATAAGGACTTGGATATTGTGATCTGAGCTGTATCTGCTTTACAGGGCATGCCAAGCCCAGTAGCGCTGTGGTTCCTGCAGGCTCATAGAGTTACTACCTTGATAGTCTTGGACAATATCTGGGAGAATTCTCTGGATTAACAGGTGAAACATTTGTTTTTGTCCCTTAATTTCTCCCAAACACTCTCTGCTATGAGACAACTGAAGTTGGACTGGAGTGACACAAGGAGCCCTGTGGCCACTAGGGCTGTGCTGGGTCAGACCTGTAGCTAGCACAGCACTGTATCTTATTTATGGTCTGCTGTAACCACTCCCTGTCCAATGAGTAGGTTCAATCAAGGCCATGAGGGTCTACAATCAATAGGTGGTAATGCAAGCCAGGCCTGTTTTCCCTTCAGGGTGGTGAGTTCCCCCAGTCCCTGAGCGGTCCAGAGGTGCTGCCTCAGAGTCAGTGACTAGACTCAATAATCTTAGTAGTCTACCTCGTATTCTGTTGTACTGCAGATGAGCTGGTCCTCAAACCACTACATACAGTCCTTCTTACTCTTTCCTCCCCGTTTCAAAGGCAGAGGAACCTCACTCTATGGCCACTACCACCACAGGTACATGTAGAGTACTTCCAGGCTACAGTTAATGTCCCCTTAAGACTCAAGGGCTCTTAAGTCAGCTTTTGGTGAATGCTGCCTGACCTGGGACTTATATTCTTCAGTGGAGTGGGCTCTCCTTTGGCCCAGGGCAGGCCCAGAAATGCCATCCGAGAGCCAAGTCCTGAAATCAGGAACCCTAAGAGCCCACTTAGTGGTGCTTTATTTCTCTGTGGTTGTGCTGGTACCTAAGGCTTGACAAAGTCCCCTTTACTTTTTCCTCTGATTTCTCAAGCAAAACGAGTCTCGTCCCACAGCCACTACAGGTGGGAATGTGCTGAATCTCACTTAAGGCAAGCTAGTCTCAGACTCTCACCCAAAGCCATCAATATATTACCTGAGTATTTCTGTTGGTTATTCAGGGCCCAAGAGCTCTTCACTTAGCAGATGATGAATACTGTTAGAATTGGGTATTTCCCTTCAAGTCTAAGGGAATGGGAGCAGTATAATATTACAGTTTATGTACACAATTAGAGTTAAATTTGTGCAAATTAAAAAATAAATTATTAAGACTCTACAATGTTAAGTACAATCTCCATGGTAACCTCTAAGGAAATATCAATAAAATATATACAAAAAAAAGAAGAGAATCAAAACATGGTACTAAATTAAAAACTGCTAAAAACGAAGGCAATAATGGAATAAATGAGAATCAGGAAAAAATAACAAAATGGCAAGTATAAGTTCTTCTCTATTAGCAATTTATTTAAATATAAATGGATTACCTTTTCTAATAAAAAGGCATATATTAGATAAATGAGAAAATAAACACCATCCAGTTATATGCTGTTTAAAAGAGACTCACTTTAGATCTAAGAATTTATTATAGGTTGATTTAAAAAATGATGAATTTACACTTCTCTAATGAACAGTGATGATGTACTTTTTTTATACATTTTTTGGCCACATAAATGTCTTCTTTTGAGAAGTGTCTGTTCATATCCTTTGCCCACTTTTAGACGGGGTTGTTTGTTTTTTTCTCATGAATTTTTTAAGTTCCTTGTAGACTCTGGATATTGGACCTTTGTTGGATGGGTACATTGCAAAAATTTTCTCCCATTCTGTAGGCTGCCAGTTCACTCTGATACTAGTTTTTTTGCTGTGCAGAAGCTCTTTAGTTTAATTAGATCCCATTTGTCAATTTTAGCTTTTGTTGCAATCTCTTTTGGTGTTTTCATCATGAAGTCTTTGCCCATGCCTACGTCTTGAATGGTATTGCCTAGGTTTTCTTCTAGGGTTTTTATGGTTTCACGTTTTACGTTTAAGTCTTTAAACCATAGTGAGTTAATTTTTGTATAAGGTGTAAGGAAGGGGTCTAGTTTCAGTTTTTTGAGCATGGCTACCATCTCACGCCACTCAAAATAGCAATTATTAAAAAGTCAGGAAACAGGGCTGGGCACAGTGGCTCATGCCTGTAATTCACTTTGGTGGGGCGAGTTGGGCAGATTACCTGAGATCAGGAGTTTGAGACCAGCATGGTGAAACCCTGTCTCTACTAAAAATACAAAAAATTAGTCAGACATGGTGGTGCATGCCTGTAGTCCCAGCTACTTCGGAGGCAGAGGCAAGAGTATTGCTTGAACCTGGGAGGCGGAGGTTGCAGTGAACCAAGATTGCACCACTGCACTTGAGCCTGGGCAGCAGAATGAGACTGCTTCTCAAAAAAGAAAATACCATTTTACCCGGCAATTCCATTACTGGGTATATACCCAAAGTATTATAAATCATTCTGCTATAAAGACACATGCACACATATGTTTATTGCAGCACTATTTACAATTGTGGTACATATACACCTTGGAATATTATGCAGTCATAAAAAAGAATGAGATCATGTCCTTTGCAGGGACATGGATGAAGCTGGAAGCCATCATCCTCAGCAAACTAACACAAAAACAGAAAACCAAACAATGCACGTTCTCACTCATAAGTGGGAGTTGAACAGTGAGACTACATGGACACAGGGAGGGGAACGACACACATGGGGGCCTGTTGTGGTCTGGGAGGCAAGGAAAGGGTGAGCATTAGGACAAATACCTAATGCATCTGGAGCTTAAAACCTAGATGGTGGGTTGATAAGAGCAGCTAATCACCATGGCACATGTATACCTATGTAACAAACCTGCACATTCTGCACATGTATCCCAGAATTTAAGTAAAATTAAAAATAAATAAATAAATAAATATTTTAAAATAAATAAATAAAGATCATAAAAGGTATTCCACAGAAAGTATAAAGTGAGATGCTGTGGCTATACCAATATTAGTAAAAATAGACTTTAAGTCATAGTTACAAGAGAGAAAGAAGAACATAGTATATTAATAAAAGGTCAACTTAGCAACAGATAATTATGAACAAATATGCAGCAAGCATCAGAATTCTGAAATATATAAAGCAAACTTTCACAAAATTGAGGGGAAAAATAACAAGCTACACAATAATAGCTGAAGGGTTGAATGTCACACTTTCAATAATGGATATAACATCCAGTCAGAAGATCAATGAGGAAATAAACAATTTGAACAACCTTATAAACTAACCATAGCTAAGAGATATATACAGAACACTTCACCCCACAACAGCAGAATACACATTTTTCTGAAGTGGATGTAGAATATTCTCCAAGTTTAGAACTTAAGCAAGGCCACAAAAGAAGGCTTAATAATTTTTAAAAAATTACATTTAACCAAATACGTTTACTGATTACTATAGAGTAAATGTAGAAATCAATAACAGAATGATGGCTAGAAAATTCAAAATTATGTGCTAATTACAAGATACATTCTTGAACAACCAATGAGTCAAAGAATAAATCACATAGAAAATGAGAAAATATTTTGAGACAAATGAAAAAAGAAACACAATATATCAAAACTTATGGGATTCAGAGAAAACAGTGTTAAGAGGGGATTTATAGCTTTAAATGCATACATTATAAAAGAAGAAAGTTATCAACCAACAACCTTAATGTAGACATTAAGGAAGTAGAAATAGAAGAATAAACCAAATCTAAACCTAGCAGAGAGAATGAAATAAATATATCAGTGCAGAGATAAATAAAAGAGAGTAGAAAAACATCAGAGAAACATTGTGAAATTAAAAGTTGGTTGTTCAAAAGGATTAACAAAATGAATAAGGCTTTAGGTATTTTGACTAAGAAAAAAGATAAAATACAAAAAAAAGTAAAATCAGAAATTAAAATGGTGACATTGCTACCAATTTTACAGAAATAAAATGGACTATAAGGGAGTAGTATGAACAATGATAAGTCAACAAGTTGGAAAACCTAGGTAAAAATTCCAAATTTCTAGAAGCACACAACTACCAAGAATAAACTATGAAGAAATAGATAATCTGAATAGGCCTACAACTATCACAGAGATTGAATCCATAATCAAACACCTTACAACAAAAGAAAACCCTGGACCATATAGCTTCACTGGTAAATTTTACCAAAAATTTAAAGAAAAATTAACACAAATTTTTATGAAACACTTCCAAAAGTAGAAGATGAGGGAATATTCCCTAACTCATTATATGAGGCCAGCATTAACTTGATACCAAAGCCAGACAAAGTGACTATAAGACTGAAACCTACTGAAAAATAATCTTTTTGAATATAGGTGTAAAATTCTGCAACAAAATACTAGGAAAACATACTCAGCAACATATTAAAAAGGTTATACACCATAAAGAAATAGGATTTATTCTGGGACTGCAAAAGCACTTTGACACACAAAATTCAATTGTTTTAACCAAAATGATCTACAGGTTCAATTCAATCCCTAAAAAAGCCCCAATGGCATTTTCTGCAGAAATAGAAAAATCTATGCTAAAATTTATATGCAATCTGGAGAGATTCAAATAGCCACAACAATCTTGATAAAGAAGAACAAATCTGGAAGTCTCACACTTTCTGATTTAAAAAAAAAATTACAAAACCACAGTACTCAAAACAGTGTGGTACTGGGATGAAGACAGACAAATAGACCAATAGGCTATATCAGAAACCTCAGGTATAAGCTCTCATGTATATGATCAAATAATTTTAGACAAGGGTGGCAAGAACACTCAGTGGGAAAAGGACAGCTCTTCAACAAATGGCTTTAGAAAAACTGGATATCTACACAAAAGAGTGAAGTTGAATCCTGATTTTATGTAATATTAATATGTAAAAATAACCCTAAATTGATTAAAGACCAAAACATAAAACCCAAAATAATAAAACTTTTAGAAGAAAACCTAGGAGAGAAGCTTTATGACATTAGATCTGGCAATGATTTCTTGCCATGACATGGAAATTACAGACAACAAAAACAAAGATGGTCAAATGAGATTACCTCAAAACCAAAAACTCCTCTGCATTGAAGGACACATTTAACAAAGTGAAAAGGCAAACTCTACAATGATAAAATATTTTAGAATCATATGTCTCATAAGGGGTTAGTATACAGAATATATCAAGAATTTCTACAATTCAACATCACCACAAAACTTGATTTAAAAATAGGCATAAGACTTGAATAGGTGATATACAAATTGCCGAAAAGCATATGAAAAGATGCTCAACATCACCAATCACCAGATAAATGCAAATCAAAACCACAGCAAGATATCACCTCACATCCCTTAGAATTACTACTATCAATGAAACAGAAATAGCAAGGGTTGGTGAAGATGCAAACAAATTGGAACCCTTTTGCACTGTTGGTGAGATTGTAAAGTAGTGCAACTGCTGTGAAAAGGAACACGGAAATTTCTCAAAAAAATTTTTATAAAAAATTACCCTAATATTCAATAATCCCCTTTTTCAGTATATATGCATTTTGAGTACATATTGAGTGTATATGAAATAGGTTATTTTCACAGCCATATTTATAGCAGCTTTATTTACAAAACTCAAGAGGTAGAAGCTGCCTGAATGTTCATTGATGGATGAATGGATAAACAAAAGTTGGCAAAACCATACAATTCAGCCTTTTAATGGAAGGAAATTCTGTTACGTGCCATGATATAGATGAATCTTGAGGAATTATGCTAAGAAAAATAAACCAACTACAAAAAAAACAAATAAGGTATAAATCCACTTACACGAGGTATCTAAAGTAATCAAATTCATGGAAATGGAAAGTTGATGGTGGTTATCAGGGGCTGGGGGAAGGGAGAAATAGAGACCTGCTGTTCAATGGATATAGAGTTTTAGTTCTATAAAATGAAAATATTCTGGCGATTTGTTGCTCAGCAACGTGAACATACTTAAAACTCCTGAATTTTACACTTAAAAATGGTTAAAATTATAAATTTTATGTTTTTACCCATAATTGAATTTGTATAAATATAAATTATTGTTGTTACATACCACATTAACAGAATAAAGGAAAAAATCATGATAATCACAATTGATGCAAAAAAATACATTTGGGAAAAGTAACCACCCTGTTATTGCGAAAACACCCAACAAATTAAGATTGGAAGGAGACTGTTTGAACATAGTAATAGCCCTACATAAAAATACCACAACTAACAACATGCTCAGTGTTGAAAAATTGAAAGTTTTTATTCTAAAATCGGGAGTAAGGATGCATTCTTTCAGTGCTTCTATTCAACATAGTACTGGATAGTCTAACCGGAGCAATTAGGCAAATAAATAAAAAATAAATGGCATGAAACGTGTAATGAAAGAAGTAAAATATCTGTGTTCAGAGATAGCATAATTTTATACATAGAAACCATAAGTATTCCACAAAAAAACTCCAAAACTGTTTAAACTAATAAATTGAACCATAGTGGCAAAATCAACATGCAAAAATCAGTTTTGCTTCTCTACATCGCCAATAGAACATCCAAAAAGTCAATTAAGAACAATTCTTTTTATAGTAGCATTGAAAAGAAACATTACTTAGTAATAAACTTAATCCAGGAGGCAAAAGGCTTGTACACTGAAAAAAACAAAACATTGCTGCAAGAAGTGGAAAAGACACAAATGAATGTGTAGACATTTGACATTCATGGATTGAAAGACTTATATTGTTAAGTCATTAATACTAGCAAAGCAATCTACAGATTCAATTTGATCCCCATTAAAATGATGTATTTTGTAGAATAGAAAAATCAAATAGAAAAATCAAAATGGATCAAAGACCTTAATGTAAGAGCTAAAACTATAAAACTATCAGAAGAAAACATGAGGTAAAGATTCACAACATTGAACTTGGCACTGATTTCTTGGATAAGACACCAAAAGTACAGGCAACAAAACAAAAATATGCATACATTTTATTTTATAAAAGTTAAAAAATTTTCTGCTTCTAAAGACACTATCAAAAAAGTGAAAAGGCAACCCACAGAATGAGAGAAAAATATTTGTATACCATATGTTTGTTAAAGCTTTAATTGCCACAATATATTAAGAACTTCTACAACTCTACAGGAACAAAAAAACCCAATTAAAAATGAGGAAAGTCCTTGAATAGACACTTCTCCAAAGAAGATATACAAATTGCCTATAAACACATGAAAAGGTGGTGTCAACATCAGTAATCATTAGGGAAATGCAAGTCAAAACCACAATGAGATGTCCCTTCACACCCATTAGGATGGGGAGTATGAAAATAATTGGAAAATAACAACAGTTAGAAAAGTTGTGGAGAATTTGGCACGCCAGTGCATTGCTGGTGAAAATGTAAATGGTACAGTCATTAAAAAAAAAAACTGTACTGTGCTTCCTCAGAAAATTAAAAATGGAATTATTGTATAATCCTTCAAGTCCATGTCTATGTACCCAAAATAATTAAAACAGTGACTCAAACAAATATTTATTTCTCAATGTTCATAGCAGCATTATTCACAGTAGCCAAAAGATGGAAATACCCCAAACGTCCACTGAGAGATGAAGAAATAAACAAATTATGGTATATACATGCAATGGAATATCATTCAGCCTTAAAAAGGAATAAAATTCTGATACATGCTACCATATGGATGAACTTTGGAAATACTGTGCTAAGCCAAACACAAGAGGATAAATATTGTGTGATTCCACTTATATGAGATACCTAAATGGAGAAATTCATAGACACAGAAAATAGAATTATGATTACCAGTGGCTGAAGTAAGGAGGGTATAGAGAATTATTGTTTAATGGATGCAAAAATCAATGGATACAAAGTTTCAGTTTGGGATGATAAAAAGTTCTGAACCTGTATAGTGGTAATGGTTGCACAACAATATTAATGTACATCATGCCATTGAATTGTACATTTTAGTATAGTTAAAACAATAAGATGAAAGTTATACATATTTTATAAAAAAGCATTTTGAAACATTCATTTGTCAAATATTTACCAAAATGCTATTTTATGTCAGTCACTATGCTAGGTAGGCACTTCATTGAGAATTAATGGTCAGTTTTTATGAGTATACAACTTGGGTTCCAAACCGGAGTCTACCACTAGCTAACTCTGTACTTTCGTAAATACTTTTTCCTCTGTGAGCCTTAGGTTTTTAATTGTAAAATAAAGAAGTTTGATACAACCAAACTTAAAATTTGCATAAGAATAGTTCAGAGTACTTGCTAACATACCAATTCCTTGGCACTACTCAGGGATCATGATTTGAGGAAGGGCAGTCTTTGAAATAAATTTTAAACAAGTAGCCCCAGAGCATTATGATCCTGGTAGGTTCCAGGCCACACTTTGACAAATACTCTACCACACAACCTTAGGATTCTTTCACCTCTAAAATCATATGAATCAATTTCATCCACTGTCATTCAACAGTTTCAGAAATTTCCCATCAACCACCTATTTTCTTTAGAGTACCATCTCTATTTTGCTACCTGTTACCACTGTTAACAAATTCATATCGTTAGCATGGACTACTTCATCAAATTAAATAAACCTGAGAGATCTGGCACTGAGATAATGAGAAAGCACAACAGGGCATATAGCAGGGCCAGGGTGACAAAACGGCAATGGACATCTGGGAAAGCAGAAAAGGAAAGCACAGGTTACAATGAAAAATTATTTATTAGACCTTTCTCCCATCAACCCTATCCTGGATAAATGAGATATAAAGACTTATTGAAAACCCAGTCCTTTTGATGTCTCCCCTCGAAAAAAAAAAACTATAAAAAAATATGCATGTGACAACTAAAGACAGAGTTTGAGTTAAGAGCAATGTTAAGTTTTAGGGAGCCAAAAGTAGGAATATCTTGGAAGACAATACTTCCAATTAAGTTACCAGGACAATGAGACCCATTGGAAGGTTTTTGTGAGATATTTAGACAGGGAAAATATTTTTGATGATTTAGCTAGGCCGAAAAAGTATACCTAATATTTAGATGAGTATTTATTAGTGTTAATACTAATAAATAGAGTCAATAGTCTTAACAGTTTTGATAGGTCTTAAGTTATTCTCTCTATATATGCAGATTCTCTCTGCTCCTGCTCAGACAGTCACCTGACTGCAAACAATTCCTTCTCCTATCACTGGCTGGGATCAGGTGTGTGTGTGTGGTGAGGGGAGTGCAGAATAAAAGAAAAATACAAGAAGGAAGGAGGAAAGGAAAGAAGGAAGGAAGGCAGGAAAGAAGGAAGGAAGGCAGGAAAGAAGGAAGAAAGGCAGGAAAGAAGGAAGGAAGGCAGGAATGAAGGAAGGAAGACAGGAAAGAAGAAAAAGGAAGGAAGGAAGGAATAAATGAAGGAAGGAAGGAAGGGAGGAAGGAAAGAAGGAAGGAAGGAAGGAAAGAAGGAAGGAAGGAAGGGAGGGAAGAAGGAACAGAGAAATAGAATTTCCACTGGTAAAGGAGCTGAGAGTGTAATACTTTTAATTAGTGTGAAATTTTCTATTTCTCAAGGGAAAGAGGACTAGTGTTTATATGCCAGGAATCTCACCGAATTGACGCCATCTACCCCACAATGGTCCTAAACAGGAAGTGACTCACAAGAAGGGGAGGATTGAAGGGCAAGTCCTAGTATTCACAAAGGCACAGTAAGCTTAACCTAGAGAGTTGTAGTAACAATTTTCATTTAGTGGATGAAGGTTTTAAAGGCAGTGTTAATAAATGCCCGAGATAGGATTCATTGCTCTTTTGTCTGTACAGTATGTTATTTTCAATTTGTGGCCAAGTCTCCTTGGAAACAAATTTCTTTGGGGCACTCAGCTCAGGCTTGAGGGCTCATGATAACTTTCAAGAGCTAGTAGTCAATCATGAGTCCCATCACTACTCCCTTTTAGGTCTGAATTTGAATCATTTGTTTAAGATCTGTGGAACAGTGGTTCCCAAATGCCAGTCCACACCAAAAAGTTTCATATGAATGGGAAAAATATAAACAATATAGTGAGTATTTCTGCAAGGCTAAATATATTCTATTTAAACAACTTTTTTTTTATTCTGAGTTTAGGCTCTTTCTTCAGGGAAGTTTGAGATATTAAAATGTTCTTTTTAAAGTAAAATAATGGTGATAGTCACTGTACTTGGTCGGTAATTTGCTTTAGCATACTTGGCAAAATACAACCTTCTGTCAACCCCTCCTACTTTTTCTTTATGAAACATTTTTTGTACTGTGAAATCGAAGTCTGGGATTACTTTTGTAGGAATGATCTCTAATTTGCCTGAATATATTCTAAGGATTTGAGAATCCTTACTTCAGAAGGAAATCAGAGGCAAACACAGTAGTTCTTTGCATTTTCTTTCCATAAACTGTAAGGGGGCAGGTATGCATTACATCTTAAGGTAGCAATGATGACACAAAACACTAAACTCTGAAACGCCTGCCTTGTGAGCTTTAACAGCACTGCTTAACTTTCTACTGGTATTTTGCCATCTGGAGTAACTCCTTGGTTTCCGCAAGCAGTGAAGACATAGAGAACAGAAATATCTTTACTCCCACACATCACAGCATATAGAAAACCTTCAGTAACATTTCTGATTATACAGGTGATCAGATAATTTCATAAGACCACAAACCTTGAATACTAGAATGGTCCTTAGAAATTATAATTCTGTAATTTGAGCTAACATATAAATAAACTGAGGCCCTGAAGACAGTCTGTGGGTTTTTCTAAGCATAAATAGTAAAGCTGTTAATTGTGACAATAGCAATTCAGAAAGATTAATATATTGGCCCAAGTTAAAAGTATCACATCAAATATGTACAAATTATACATGATAATTTAAAATTTTTTTAAATTTCAGCTTGAATTCCTGTGAATAAGAGTATTTTGTTTTTCTTTTAAAGTAGTATCACCTCATTTGCTCACATAAGCCAGTTTTTTACTACAATGATCCCGATAACTGGTGCAAATCTCTGTTAGACTAGACTCAAACTTCAACGAAGAGATAGAAAGGGGTAAAACTCCTAAGACAACTTACTCTCAGGATAATAGACTCAAGACCCACTTTAATAACATCTTTCTTAACTTCATTTTAACCCTTATGTAACCTCTTTAATAAACAGATGAAAACAGTCTCACATCCCTCTTTAATGTTATTTATAGTTTAAAAATAGATTAGGCTGGGTGCAATGGAGCGTGCCTGTAATCCCAGCACTTTGGAAGGCCGAGGTGGGTGGATCACCTGAAGTCAGGAGTTCGAGACCAGCCTGACCAAAATGGTGAAACCCCGTCTCTACTAAAAATACAAAAATTAGCCGGGCATGGTGGTGGGTGCCTATAGTCCCAGCTACTCAGGTGGCTGAGACAGGAGAATTGCTTGAACTTAGGAGGCCAAGGTTGCAGTAAGCCAAGATCACGCCACTGCACTCCAGTCTGGGCAACAGAGTGAGACTCAGTCTCAATAAATAAATAAATAAATAAATAAATATCATGACTAGAAATGAATAAAAGTAATAGCAATTTGAGAATAAAATTTGTTTTTACCTTAAAATATAAATGCATATATAAATATAAATATAGTTTTCTCTTGGTATCCACGGACAATTAGTTCCAGGACCTCCCCCCAGTGCCAAAAACCAAGAATACTTAAGTGCCTTATATAAAATGGCATAATATTTCATATAACCCACATACATTTTTCCATATATTTTAAATCATCTCTATATACTTGCAGTACCTATTATAAGGTAAGTACTATGTAAATAGTTATACTGTATTATTATTTGCCTTAATTTTTATGGTTATATTGTTATTTTTTATTGCTTTTTTCCTCAAATATGTTCAACCCATGGTTGGTTGAAACCAAGGATGCAGAAACCACAGATACAGAAGGTCGACTGTATAGTTAAGTTTGACTCTGTGTAATCTAGATGGTAAGCTCCCAGAACCTAACTAGTACTTGCCATTAACTGATGCTCAAAAATATTTGTTTATGGATGAATGAAAAATACATGAAACCGTGACAGAAAGGCCAGATTAACATGTGCTGAGAAGTAAATGCAATGTAAAGAAGCAGAGACAGCCTTATTAAGCAAGCTCTGTAGTTATTATCTTCACATCCTGTTGCCTAACACAAAGCATGTTACAGGGTACTTATTTAATATTTAACTATTTGAGTAATTAACTAGTAGGAAGAGTGGACATCAACAACTTTTTCTATCATAGTTAATGTTGAAGATAGAACATAATGTAGTTTATCATAAATATGAAGTCTATTGCTTTGTTTTGTATTTAAGTGTCACTTAACAATAATGATACATTCTGAGAAATGCATCCTTTGGAAATTTCATCTTTGTGAGAACATCATAGAGTGTACTTACACAAACCTAGAGGGTATAGCCTACTACACATCTAGGTTATATGGTATCGCCTATTGATCCTAGGCTATAAATCTGTGCAGCACGTGACTGACAATACTGAATATTGTGGGCAATTGTAACACAATAGTAAGTATTTGGGTATCTAAGCATATTTAAACTTAGAAAGATAAAGTAAGAATATTATAATCTTATGGTACCACTATTGCATATGTGGTAAATCATTAATCAAAATTTTGTTATACCGCACATGACTGCATTTTCACAGCCAGAAAGAGAAAAAAGTACAGCTCTGCAAATATATACATTAGGTACGTTATATTACTAGGCATTCCTTTTTTAAATATTTGTATTTCTCTAGCAGTTTTAATGTTCCTCACTCTCTCACTAGTCTCCCAAACACACATTTCTGCCCCCATCTTTTTCACATACCCATTTTAGAGGAATCAGCTTAGTCATTCCCAGAGGTCTCTCTAACTGAAAATCTAAAATACAGCCAGTGACACAGATTGTGATGAGGTTAACCAGCAGACAAGGAAACTGAAAAGGGCTTAATTAAGCCTCGGTCTCATCCTATTCTGACTATATTGCTTTCCCAAACCTCTCTTTAAGTGTGAACTACCTGATCAGACTGCTAAGTAAAATTCAAATTATCTTTTCAGAGCTGTTACATACAAGCTACTGATTTGGGGTTAACTATCTCATTAGATGATTTGTTAGCACATGATCACTATGTTCAACTCAGAAGCTGAACTGGGCAGTGGCAGAGTTAGTGGTGAGAATTTCCCTGTCCACACCAGGTCAGGTTCAGGCCTCAAACCCTGTAATACGATTGGTAATAGGAGAAAAACTGAAGTATTTTGTACTCACTCAGAAATAAGGGGTTAGAATTATAGTTGGTAAAGAAAAAACTAGACTGTTATTTAATTTCTACCTTAAGTCCAGCATTGACTGGATTTTTTAATAATGATTTTTACATGCCTTTGGCTAGGTCCCATTGGAACAATAACCAGGCTGGATGGATTGGTAAGGAAGTAATAAATTTCTGTCCTGGGCAATACCTTTGAGAAAGCCAATTCTCTCTTTCTGTTTGGGTTTCTGTATAATTTTGGCAGGTAAATCATTATGATTTTCCTAAGCTGATTACCCATAATGCAATTTTGGCTCAGGCACCAGCTTTAATGAAACCATGCTTAGACAGTTTTAAAATACAAACACATGCGACAGCTTAAAACCAAGACAAATGACTCATTTTCATTGAGGGGATAATATGTTTTTAAGGTACACAAAAGTCAAGTATGATTCTCTTTTGAAAGACGAGCATTTTCATCCAGAGCTGTGCCTATTGCAAAGAAAATCAAATTTTGTTTCTGAGACAGCACTGAATCAACGGTAGAATTTAGTTAGACTACTAGTTACCGGTTAAACTACCAGTTTCATCATATTTGTTTCATCCACTGACTTCAGTATTCTACTGGCAATGGCAATGATCAAATAAATTAGCTCTCTTAATTTTTGCTCCCTGTGTTAGAAAGACTATTTACCTAAGAAAGAATACAGAAGTTTATTTATAACAACCTCTCTGCTGGCTTTAACAGACAGATAAATGGGGATGGTCTTGCTATTCTTAAGTCCTATTTAATTGAGAGTCAAATATATAGTAATATTGAGATTCACCTGCTGTGACACCAGTTCTCTGACACCAACTGTGTGCCCTATAATTCAGTTGAATTCTAACACTAACTGCCCAGAAGTAATGCAGAGCCCACAGGGGCAAGTCCTCAAGACCACTACCACCTCAGATGCCAGCTGCAAGTTTCAGATGTGCCTAAGCCAATTACACTTCTCTTTGGTGGCCTACAAATTTGGGGCTTCCTGTAACCTCCTTGGGTTAAATAATTCACTAAAATTACTCACAGAACTCTTGAAAGTGCTACTCTGTGATTGCCATTTTATTATAAATGATAAAAGTGAACAGCTATATAGGGCAAGGTCTGGAAGGATCCTTAGTGCAGGAGCTTCTGTCTCAGTGGAGACATGGTGTGCCAACCTCCTGGTATGTTAATATGTTCACCAACCAGGAAGTTCCTCTGAGCCTTGATGTCCAAGATTTTATCTAGGTTTTATTATGTAGGCATGATTGATTAAATGATTGGACATGTGATTGAACTCAATCTCCAGCCTATCTCCCCTCCCAGGAGGTTGGATAAACTCGCTAATCACATGGTTGGACTTTCTGGTGACTAGCCCCCATCCGGAAGCTATCTAGCTGCCCTCTTTCCCTTGAGTTACTTCTTTAGCTTAACAAATGCACTGTTACCACTCAGGAAATTCAAATGTTTTTTTTAATTCTATGCAGAGAACTCTGAGCAAACACCAGACATATTCTATATTATACCACACAAACACAAGGAGGTATGTATGACACAAAATAGTTGAACATATTTCCTCTTAGATATGATTTGGATGGTACCTGAAAATTTTGTAAGACCTTAGGTTAGCACCATGAATCTGAACTGTTATTGTATGCTATGAACCATAAACTATCAATTGATATAGCATTCCATACAAAGAGTGCTGGATAACAGATTTCTACTTATTTATATTTATTATCTATGTATACATTCCACATACATTTTTTGCATGTTTATTATGTTGCAGGTAGTGAGCTAGGCATTGCAGACACAAAATGAACAAATCGAATGTTCAAGTGGGGCAGACATACAAGAAACAAATTTTAAAAATAATTACAAATTAGGAGTCATGAGGGAAAAATTCAAAGTAACATATTAGAAATAAACTTGTGTCTCTGGGATGGGGGAACTCTTTAGCTAGGGTGTCAACTTTGAGAACTGAAGGACTTTTAAAACTGAAGGAAGAGACAAGACAGCTATTGGAAGAACATTCTAGGCAGAGGGAACAGTTACTGCAAAACACTTTTGAAGTGATTTTAATTCCTTTGAGTAATTAAGTTTGGGGGCAATGCTATGCTATATATCTGAGTTGACTCGTACATGGGAGGTTAGAAAGGGAGTGTTGCTTCCTCTCTGGGAACAGAGCAAAGAAAGCATAGGTGGGACACTGATCAATAAAGTCATTCCACATACCCTCCTCTTTGATTTCCCAGCTTGCTGATGTTAAACCTTGTTCATACACTGCCAGGGCACCAGTATTATCACATTTTCTAGAGGCTACTGCTTTTTTTGCTGTAGGTATAGGTGATATTGGAGGGTTTGGATAACCCCGACGGGGAAGAAAAGGTGTGGCTTTATTAGAGGAAAGTGGTGGTTTTAAAAAATGGAATGAACATACAAAGGTCTACTGGGGTTTGCAGTTTAGAGGGCATCTTTAGGGCAGATGACATTGCTGGTGCCTTTGATATCCCTAGAACGATAGGGACACACTGTGTCCCCGTATTTATTTTTCATTTCTTCCATAATAAAGTAATATCTAATAGCATATGGCCACCTGAATAATGACTATAATTTCTAACCTCCCTTGCAGCTTGGCAGGGCTACATAGCTGAGTTTTAGCCAGTGGTTTGCAAGCAGAAAGAATATTCACAATTTCTAGTCATCCACTTAAAGGGAAGAGGCATGCCTCCTTTTCCCCATTTCTCAGTCATACTAGCTACAATATAAATGTGATATGATTAGAAGAAAACTTTACACAAATTAAATTTATCAGAGTTTGTTTGAGCAAAGAGCAATTTGTGAATTGGGCAGCACTCAGAAACAGAAGAGGTTTAGTGAGCTTTGCTTTAGTAGTGTGAGTAGCAGGCTTTTATAGTTTGAATGTGGAAGCAAAGTAAAGAAATCACTTGATTGGCTACAGATAGGAATTTGCTTTATTTGGGTTGAAAGTCGCTAGTTAAAGGGTTTTGGCAGTTTCTGATTGGTTAAGTTTAAGCTTCATTTTGCTGTTACATTGGGCTTCACTTTGCTTATGTAGGAGCCCAAGACACTAGAGACATTTCTGCATAAGGACCTCCCATTTATTTATTTATTTTAATTTCAAAAATATTCGTAGGTGGCCAGGTGTAGTGGCTCACGCCTGTAATCCCAGCACTTTGGGAGGTCGAGGAGGGTGGATCACGAGGTCAAGAGGTCAAGACCATCCTGGCCAACATGGTGAAATCCCATCTTTACTAAAAATGCAAAAATTAGCTGGGCGTGGTGGCACGCACCTGTAGTCCCAGCTACTCAGGAGGCTGAGGCAGGAGAATCGCTTGAACCCAGGAGACACAGGGTGCAGTGAGCTGAGATCGGGCCACTGCACTCCAGCCTGGTGACAAAGCAAGACTCCATCTCAAAATATATATATATGTTTGTAAGTACACAGTAGGTGTGTATTTTTACGTGGTACATGAGATATTTTGATACAGGCATGGTATGTGAAATAAGCACATCATGGAGAATGGGGTTTCCATCCCCCTGAGCATTTATCCTTTGAGTTCCAAACAGTCCAATTACATTATTTAAGTAATTTTTAAAATGTACAATTAAGTTATTGTTGACTATGGTCATGCTGTTGTGAAATCAAATAGTAGGTCTTATTCTGTTTTTTTTTTTTTTTTGTACCCATTAACCATCCCCACCTCCCTAACACCACCCCCATCACACTTCCCTGCCTCTGGTAATCATTCTTCTACTCTCAATGTCTATGTGCTCAATTGTTTTGATTTTCAGATCCCACAAATAAGTGAGAATATATGATGTTTGTCTTTCTGTGCCTGCCTTATTTCACTTACTATAATGTTCTCCAGTTCCATCTATGTCGTTGCAAATGACAGAATCACATTCTTTTTAAGCCGAATATTACTCCATTGTGTTTATGTACCACATATTCATTATCCATCCATCTGTTGATGGACAGTTAGGTTGTTTCCAAATCTTAGCTATTTGTAAACAGTGATGCAACAAACACAGGAGTGCAGATATCTATTTGATAAATTGGTGTCCTTTCTTTCTGGTATATACCCAGCAGTGGGATTGCTGGATTTTATGGTAGCTCAATTTTTGCTTCTTTCAGGAACCTCCAAACTCTTCTCCATAGTGGTTGTACTAACACCACTATGTACATTCCCACCAACAGTGTATGACGGTTCCCTGTTCTCCACATCCTTGCTAGCATTTGTTATTGCTAGTCTTTAAGAAAATAACTCATTTTAACTGAGGTGAGATAATATCTCATCATAGTTTTGATTTACATTTCTCTGACGATCAGTGATGTTGAGGACCTTTTCATATGACTGTTTGTCACTTGTATGTTTTCTTTTGAGAAATGTCTATTCAAAATTTTTGCCCATTTTTGAATCAGATTATTAGATTTTCTCCTATAAAGTTGTTTGAGCTCCTTATATATTATGGTTATTAATCCCTTGTCAAATGGGTAGTTTGCAAATATTTTCTCTCATTCTGCATGTTGTCTCTTCACTTTGATGATTATATTCTTTGCTGTGCAGAAGTATTTTAACTTGATGTGATCCCCCAATTAATTTTTTAAACAATACCTTGCACCATTCAGATTAAAGGAAATATTGGTGTTACAATACAGAAGTCCAGGTCTAAAACATCTCGCAAAGCCACCATTGCTGGCTAATACTTTTCCATGAAAGAGAAATACATTTGTATGTAGTTTAAGCTACATTTCTGTTAACCACAGTTGAACCCATAGCCTAACTAATCTATTCTTGTCAGAAGAAATTGAAAGGCAGAAAATGTGTAATGCTTGAGGGAAACTTTACAGAAGTCTACCCACCTATGTATGAGCAGTATTCACAGAGTACAAACAACTATGGCATAAGCTTCAGAAACATTGCAGAGTGTACATTTACATAGATGCATTCTAATACTACTTTATGAGTATTGTTTAGTGGACCATTTTGACTACAATGTGGAAATGTAATCTGTTAACATTGGTATTTTTATAGTCAGTGGAGCTGAGTGTACTGGACTCCTTCTCATGGGAGCCATAATTTGGGCCAAGGAGACCCTGAACTGAATTCAACATTAGTCTTCATTACATTTCTGCAGTAGAAGAAACACCTACCTAAAAAAAAACAGACTCAGGTTAATAAATGTTATTTTCTGAGTTTAAACTTGTTCAGATTAATCAAAGGGAAATTCTTCTACTTTTTGGAATTTAGCATTTGATGTCTTTACTGAATACAATTAAAATCAGTTTTTATTCCTCGGCACCTTTTGATCATACATTAAACAATTCATTTAAATGGTACTGTGACTTACTACAGTATTCATAGATTAAATTATGTAAGGGAAATGCACTTTAATATAAACTGGAGTAGGAGATTGGATGCAGACATAGAAGAAAAAAGACTGGGCCACGTGTTGATATTGTTTGAATTTCAATAATGGGTGTTCATTATATTTATTGCTCTTCTCTTGAATATGTTTGAAGTTTTTCATAGTAAAAAGTTTACTGAATTACTTTTTTCATAGTATTATCTCCTTATATATATTTTAGTAAAAAAGTTAAACTCGTTTAATGACAGAGGGCAGTAATGTGATTTCAGAACATTTTTAAGCTCTTATTACTGGTTTTACTTTATGCCAAGATAATGTGGGTAATTTATAGTATGACTACTTCCTCTATGCTTCCACGCCAATGCCATAACTTGAACCATCATTTCTTCAAACTCTTTTTGTTTATTTTTGTCCTCTTATTAGAGTAGCATTTTAAAAGATAATGAATGCTACAAGTCTTCCTACAAGTTGTAGATACTCAACATTGTTTAGAAAAGTCCAAAAAAATCTCACTATTATGGGCCAGAATCAAACTTCAAGAGCTCCTGCAATAAAAGTAAATGCTGGAGTCAGAAGGGCAGGCCTAATGACAGCCTTCCCTGTGGAGCAGTTGTTCTATTATTCTTTGAAGAGATACAGGAAGGCAAATGGAAGGCTTTGAATAGGGCTATGCCTGTAGCTGAATCAGAAGATATGCATTGCAGTAAGAAGTAGGATGAAGATAATTATTCCCCAAACAATAGAAAAAATAGAGTATTGGCATATATCTATTACTTGAGTTATTGGGCAAAATCAAGTAGTGGTTAAGGCTGAAGAAGTTCTGAAGAAGAGGAAATAGTCTGTGAAGTTCAGTAAAATTACAATTCGCTCTCCCCCTCCCCATACCACATCCTTTAATAACTGAGAAATAAGCAAGTGAAGATAGCCACATTTGCTTGAGAGTTTATCTCTCACTCCCTCCTCTCGTACTTCCACCGCTCTATCAAAATATGGTGGTAAAAACAGTGAAGTTGTTTCTGGAAGGACTTCAGGAGGGCACAGAAGAGGTCTCTATAAAATGTGAGGGCATTTGAAGCATGGGGCATGTCTGGTATCTATATCCCATTATTTTATTTAGGTTTACCAAAGCATCAAAAATTATTCTTTGGGAAACCCTTCACCACTTCCTAGGAAAATATTTTTGCAACAGCCAAAATGTGTAATTCCTAAAAATTTGGTTATTATAGAAGATATTTGGGGTCCTGAAAGTGCTAGGGATATAGGTGAGATGATGAGGGAGTTACTGAAGTAGAAGAAAGAGAGCCAGGCTGAGGGAAGGGTCAGAGACAATTTTCTTGACTTCACCCTTTTTTTTTTGTTTAAGTGGATCTGTTTTGAGAAGAGCAGAGGGGGACAGTAGAGGATGAGTTTTTATTTTCCCCTGACAATCCAGAGAAAAATTCAGACTGCCACATCTTAACAACCCTTAAGACTTTTAAAAAGAAAAGATCCTCTCTGTTCCATCATTACAAATATAGAGCTTTAAGTAGTTCTAATAAACTTGGTCCACAGTGAAGATGGGGAATAATTTTTAGCAGAATATGAATAGTAAAATGTCTATCTATGGACAGAGTGAGTAGCAAGAGTGGGGTGAAGTTGGGGGTGTGGTTTATCTTTCCTTTCGAGAATAGACTGCACCTCTCAAAGAGAGAAAAGGTGAGAATAGAGTCTTAGGGGACTTTTATCCATGCATGTGAGAACACTAACAAAGATCATCAAGTCTATCAGTGTGTTGAAAGAAGTGACTAAGTACACATTGACTTCTGGAGGCAGAAAATTTCTATGTAATTACAAAGACAATCTTTATTATTAAAATGAATATTATAAGTTATAGCCATAAATAAATTCCAAGTGCAACATTTTCACAGTATCTTGGGAGTAAAATCAAAAGGTGACTTAAAATGTAAGTTGCGCAAGAGTTCCACAGATGCACCCTCTCAGACCAAGGCAGCTTGGTGTGTTGCTCCTGGGGCAGACGGCTTCTCTTTGTGGAATTACCAGTTAATAGAATTGGCTGCTTAACTGAGTGACAATGAAAACATATAAATCATTTGAATATAATAATAGTAACAATATTTTTACATAGAAATCACTACATATTCAAAGTTTTTCTTATTGGAATACTTATGCATTTTTGAATCAAAATTCAACAACTTTATATAGGAAATGTGGAATTATTTATCTTGAAGTATACATCACTGTGGTTGAGGGTGTTTACTCTTTGCACCACAATTCCATGGAACCCAGAGAGTGATAAATGAGAAGTCTGGATAAGCCATGGAATGGAGAAGTTCAGAGAAGAGGCTGCTGTCTGGATCGTAGCTGCAGCAGTACTCCTAAATTAGTAAGCTACTAGTTTAGACTTTCCCCTGAAAATCAGACCCAACGTAGGAAAGGAGAGAGGCAAAATGAAAAGAAGATGAGCAGACATCTGAGAAACTGATAGCCATGTTCATAGATACATTTCTTAATTTCTTAAAAGTCAGCATTCCCATTATGGTAACCAAAGTAGGTGTTTGCTTACTGTATGCAATATGAAAGGCAGTGCTGTAGGACTCACTTTATTCAAAATATCTTTCCCTCCAGTCTGTCTGCTTCAGTATGTATTAGCCTTCCATTGAAAGTCACCACTTTGGTTTAATGCCTAGTCCTAAAGCCTGGAATTCAGATATTCCTGGGTAAATTAATATGAACCTAACATTAGCTATTAGCACCATGGTGTGAATGAATTGATCAGGTTGCTGCCTGGGAGAGCAAGGGAATTAAGCAGGAGACAAAACATATTGATGGGATAAGGGGTGAATAAAGTAAATCAGAGCACTGAATACAAACGTAGATGGGCAGGCCTGGGGAAAAAGGGTGTCCTCAGCTAAGCAGCATAACACTGAATACTGGTCCTTTTTTGGAATGATGTAAATGGACTGCCTAACAAATGGGCCCTACCCTCAACCATTCATCTAAGAAGGTCAAACATCTCCTGAAAATATTTCCCTTCCTCTTTAAAAAAATAGTCAAAGTGAAATCAATATGTTAATTAAATCAAATCAAGCATCTTCCAAAGTGACCTTAAGAAGTGTAATTCATGCTAATCTAGACAATAGTAAGCACAAATAGTATAGATAAGACTCTCACATTAAAAATACCCACAGTTATTTCACAATTCCACAAAATTGTTACTTGCAATCCTATTGCAACACTAAATTATAGTCAAACAAAAGACACTTTAAAGCAAAGAGACAAGACACAGTTATAGATGTCCTATTTAAAATACAGTCTAACACTTATTGAAAACTTATTTAACACATCAAAACATATACCTTACAATGAATAGTTAAGAGACACATAGATGCTAGCAGCACAAAGTCAGTTTTTTAATAGGGTATTATCTTAATAGCAACATATGTGTAAAATCAACACTCGTCCAAAGAAAACTTTAGAAAACTTTCCATCAGTCTAGATATTAGAATTCATTTTGATGTCACCAGTTTTCCCCTAATGTATTAGTATCATAACTGTATGCCTAAAACAACCCCTTTCCTCTAAATATGATAAAGCCTTTGATTGGGTTCTACATTCCTTCTGTGAGATGTAGAAGGTATCTTCATTATATAGCACACAGATTTTAAGTAGAACTTTCTTAAAGTTAGAGCTTTTTGCTAAAACATGTTTCAAAATATTCTAATACTTACAACCTAAGATTTAATTAAGACTAATATCCTGGGTCTATTTCCCACACAATAGTACCAAACAGGTAGTAGGCAAATCATTGGCCATTGGTTGCCAAAGGCTGACCAAATTAATCTTCTATACATTTTTCAAGAGGTGAAATAATTGCCTTCCCCAGCTGCTAAGAGCTAGGCTTTGGAGGCTTTAGGATGGTATGTCTGGGGCAAAGCTAGACCAAAAAAAATCAATGTGGATTCTAGGGTCCATGTGACTGACTGTAATATGTATGCAATGATAGGGCAGAGAGACTTACTCTGGCTTGTGTAAGTGACTTGGCAGTCTAAGCTAAGTGTCCTTGTATTAGAGTAAGAAATACAATGTGATGAGAATTTTAAAAGGATTACCCAACTTTGCTTCATCTTTTCACTCTGGCCCAGGTTTAATGATTCATTAGTGCACTACTTCTTCCATAGGCTCAGAAAGTGCAGGAACCTGTCAATATTACCTCAGTGTATCTCTAGAAGCATGATAAAAACTTCCTCTACTAGGCGGGTCCATACATCTCCAGAAGTGTTCTTTAGAAAAGTGTAAGAGAGCAGAATTGTGATTGTCACCTTTCTGCTTTCTCCTGGGCCTAGAGCCCATTTGAGTCACCTTGTATGGACTTTGACAAACTACCTGTCCTAGGTAGATGCAACACGGCATCTTTTCCAGTCACAGAGGGTTATCGCATGTAAATATGTATATTGTTCTTAGTTTAAATATGCCAGAGGCCTGAGATCAGATTCTCATTCTGTGAACAGGTGTGACAAATGATGCTTCATGTTGACACAAAAATGAAGAAATATAGCTATTTTAGTCTTCAAACTCTGAAGAGTAATCACACTTGAGAGAGAAAAATGATCTTATGTTTACATTTTCTTTACACAGGGTAATATACCATCTATCCCACTAAAATATAACCAAACATATGAAAATGGCATGTAAACTGTGATTACTAATATAAAAAGACACCTACATTTCCTCTGAATATAAAGACTCAGTATCTGTTGCAACAAAACTAAATGTTTATGGTGGCTCCAGGCTAACAATCGTTTTGTGCCTGAGGTTCACAGCTAAAAGTACTGACTACAGTTGAGAGCATATGTTTATAGGATGTCACAGAAATTTGATATTTTAAGATTTACAGACTTGATGAAAAATTACTACATGGACATGTCAACATCAATAATGGTGGATCATAATGCTCCAAATAGGTCCTGCTTTGAAGAAGTGAATTCCCCATAGCAGTAAGATAGAGCAGAATTGAAAAGCTGTGTTGTTTTGCAAGTTCTTCCCTGTGGCTTGGGTATTGCAGATATGTTCTGATATACTTGCATTTCAGGCCACATTCAGTTTGGTTTTTTGTTTTAGCATAATTCAGTTGTCATGGTGGAAGCTGTATGGTTACTCACAAAGGATTTTGCATGGAGTTGGATGCTGTCATGCAAATCTTGTCTTGAAAGCCGTCTTCGGAACTCATTAGTGGAAAAGTAGTATATGACTGGGTCAAGACATGAATTCAGGCTAGCAAGACACAATGCCACAGAATGAAATATTAGAATCACCCTTCTGGCTAGGCAGCTTTTAATTTCATTGGACTTCACCAGGAAATCTAAAGGAAAACTGAAATGATAAGGTGCAAAGCAAATGAGGAATACCCCTGCACAGGTTAGAATCATCTTCAAGGCTTTCTGTTTCTCTCCAAGATCTTGGGCCATGGGATATTTATCTTGCAGTGATAAAACCGTCTTCCAGGTACAATACAGGACAATCAGAAGCGGAGTTACAAACCCAACCAACTCGCCAATGGTCATCATAACAACGGACTGGGCCAGGTTGACATTCCTGGTAGGAAGATCCACAAAGCATTTGGTCCTATTGCCAGGGGTATCATCACTGGTTCTGAGGAGTGGAAAGAGTACACAGGCAAGGCAGATGATCAGCCAGCCAGCAATGCTGATGTACAGGTCATATTTCTGTTTGCAGTCATGGAAGCGAAAGGGGTACATGAGAAAACAAAATCGTCGCACACTGATGCAGACCAAGAAGTAGATGCTTGCATACATGTTGACATACTTCAGGTAGAAACAGAACATGCAGAGACCAGGCCCAAATGGCCAGTCATGATTCAAGTAGTAGAAGATCCTCAGTGGCAAGGAAAGAACTTGTAGTAAGTCAGCAATGGCTAAGTTTATCATAAATATCACAGCTCGTTTTGTTTCTTTCATATAACCATAGAATACCCACAGGGCTAATATATTCCCTATGAGACCTGGCACAAGAATGATAGTGTATGTCACTGCATAAATAAAGTATCGAAAATCTGTATTGTCTCCATCTGGCCCGGTACACGTGTAATTAGCAGGCATGATTCTCTCTAGAGAAACTATCTTTGCCTAATGGTGGTTCAAAACTAAATTCACAATCAACTGCTGTTCCTTCCAAAAGATTGATTTCCAGTGGGTTGGAGATACGAAGTATAAAATAACCTTCCTCTTTTTACCACATCTGTCTGAGTCTCTACATATGATTTGGGGATTTTTCAAAGAACTATCTGCATTTTTGATTTAGATTTGTCTAGAGTAACTACATGGAAGTCTAGTGTACAAGCACAGATGACAAGCTGTTACAGTTTCCCCTCTTGTTTATTTTAAGGCCCTCTGGGACATCCTGAGAGGTGATTCTTTCCCATTTGGAAAGGGAATGTACCATATAGCAGTTCCTCAAATTCCTATATGACGATAGCCTTCTCTTTACAGGTGTCTGGCAGGCCGTTTTTCTTTTTTTGGCTCACATAGAAGAAAGGATTGCTTTAGTGCACAATGAGTCCGCCACTCTTCAGGGATGATTAACTTGGAAAGATCAGCTTTCTGGTACTTTTTCAGCTATATGTCAAAAGCTAAAAAGTAGGAAACAAAGGCAGAGCTGCAAGCAAAAGAAAATAAGTCAATCATTTCCTGGCCCAGCTTTGAAAAAAAAAAAAGCCTATGTCCAGAAAAATATTCTAGTTTGAATGAAAAAATCTTGTGTAAGGGAAGGGTATATGCTGCAGTTTCTACAAGGCACTTTATAAGCACAGAAAAACATAGCTTGAAAGAACATGAGAAGTAATCTAGCCCCTTGTTACTCAAAATCCATGAACGAATGACGCTTGGGAGCTTGTTACAAATTCAAAATCTCAGGCGTCACCCTGGACCTGATGCATCAAGATCTGCGTTTTAACAATGAACTCAGATGATTCTTCTGCATATTAACATTTGAGAAGCTATGATTTGGACTACTGCTTTACTAACCTTACTGATTGTCTGAATCACCTGAGGAAGGTTAAAAGTTAAAATACAAGCTTCTGGGTGTTTCCTCCAGAGATTCTGATTGAGTATTCATGGGGTACAGTATGCAATTTGTATCTTTTCAAAGCTCTCCATTTGGTTTTGAAATAGCCAGCCCAGCATTTGTCCTTGAACCATCATTTGATCCAAATCATTCCTATATGTCTAAAAATAAGTGGACAACAAGCTTCTCTTTAAATAATCCCATTTACAGGAGTCATTTAGTCACCTCTTAATTACTTGAGACAACAGATGTAGCACCAGAGCAGAGAATCAAAATCCATAGAAAGTTGACTCAGCTGGGTCTATGACCTTTGTTCTGAGGTAAGTAAATTTTAGCTTACGGGCCTGGATAGTTGCCTTAAGGCTGCCAAAATCTAGGAGGACTTAACTAACTTTAAAGATATGTGTGGGAAGAACAAAAATGAAATGGGAATTATGAAACATCCTGCCTTGAATGATCAAATCCATGTGGTTTGAAGTGTGCGTCATTGAGCCCCTGAACAAATTGTTATTATTATTTTACTTCAATTTCATAGTAAGTGAAACAGCACGTTTTATTCAAAGATATGATCCTCACTTTACTTAAAAGGCTTGATGAGTGATTCATAATATGCCTTTGGATTGAAGAGATTAAATACCTGAGATTTCTCAGGTAAGGAAGACATAGAAAGACGGTGTTATAAAACACAGTGAAGCACAACTGCAAACAATACCACTTTTCTTTGAGATTGTCCTTTCACAAGAAAAAAAATCCATATTTTAACAGGGACTGAAACAGACTCCAATTTTAAATGAGACACTTATTGGAAGGAAATGCCAAGCTCCTTGGGCAGATTTTTTTTTCTTCAGTATACTGTACTTCCTCAATTGTACTTACTTTCTTGGTACGAGGAAAAAAGTAGAGAGAAAGGGAATTGATTGCCTGAATTCAGCATGCTAATTTTTCAGCCATATGTAAGTGAGAAACTATTTCATATGGCGTTCTTATGGGAAATTATTATTTTTTATTTATGAATATGTATATGTTCATCCAAATATGAAGCTTTACGTAGTTTTACTTATGTTTCAAAACTATTTTCCAGCAATATTAGGTCTCTGGTTGCTTGTCCAGGTGAAGTCTCATTCAAATGAATATTAGAAATGGCTTTTTGTATCATTTTGCTGAGACCTACTATATGCAAGCTTCATTATCTATGAAGATGTTAGTTGATAGCACCTTAAAACTTTCTCCCTTCAAAATGTGCACCCGAGTTTTAACTAAATAAAATGAATGATTAAAAATACTAGATGATCAAATTACTTAATTCCTTTTTCCGGTGTTGTTCTTAAGAACAAGACAGGGTCTTGCTCTGTCTTGTCTCCTAGGTTGGAGTGCAGTTACACGATCCTAACTCACTGCAGCCTGGAACTCTTGGGCTCAAGCGATCCTCTCACCTCAGCCTCCCAAGTAGCTGGGACAACAGGTGCATATTACTGTGACAGCTAATTAAAAAAAAAAAAATTTTGTAGAGATTGGGGTCTTGCTTTGTTGCCCAAATTGCTCTCCACCTCCTGGCTTTAAAAGATGCTCCTGCCTCAGCATCCCAAAGTGTTGGGATTGTGCCCAGCTTAAATTGCCTAATTTCTACTGGTGGTCTTTGAGACACTAATTGCAAGTAGAGATGCCATCTGGGGTGTGAAGCCCTGTCCAGAAACCATCCCATCACAGGTAATAAGCAACCACTTGCTCAAAATTCCACTTTATATTACAGTTCTGGTTAGGTGCACACTTTATTAAGCCCAGAAAAAGCAGACCTAGTGTGCTGCCAGTGACTGCAAATGTTGTTAAACTGAACAGCTGTGTGCACGTATATCGGAGGCAATTGTACCTTTATGACACATGAGTAATCCCAAGTTCTGGACAGAAGAGAAAAGAACAATTTCTTCCTAATTCTGATCAGCACACAGGCAAATCTCAGGGCTTCATTTTCACTTTTGAAAATCTTCAAATTATAAAATGCTTTGAAAAGTATTTGCCTAGTTAGTTCCCCTAGGAAATTCACCAGTTTTGCCCTACTGAGTATTCTATCACTTTTTTAAATAAATAAATTTTAAAGAGACGTGCTCCTGGATGTCAGTTCGAACCAGGCTCCCAATTTATCTTAGCTTCAACATCTTCTATGAGTTCCCTCATAGGTCAATTTCATGAAGAGAGGAAACACATATGTGTAGACAGACAATGCAGTTATTGTGAACATTGCCTTTTTGCCAGGAAGTTATTTTACTTAACTAAGTCTAAATTTCTCTACTGAGATCTGAAAGCCATTTCCTCTTAATCAGACTGCATTCTGTGTCTCTGCTCTGAGAAGTGCTCTTTTAATTACTTGGAGACAGCAAGAAGGTTGTCACTCAGTCTCACATCACCAGTCATATTGCCTTTTCTCAGATTTCTTAATTTGTGATCATTTCATACTCTGGAGAATAGGGCAAACCAATTGGTATTGAGGACCTCACGGGCTATTCAACCTGTACTGAAATTAACAAGACCTTTAGCTACTATTCGCTTCCCTGCCCCTACCATCTATTGGGAAAAAAAAAAAAGGCTGCGTATTCTTACACTGCTTTTACCTCTCATGGTCTATTTTTATTCTTGTCCTTTTACTTAGGCAAGGTTTCTCAAAATTTGGCCCCTGGGCTAATTGGAGTGCTTATTAAAAATGTGTATTCCCAGATGGACAACTGAATCTTATTTGTCAAAGAGTGGAGCCAAAGGATCTACATTTTAACAAGCATCGCAGATAACCAAATTGGAGAGCTTTAAAATCTGAGAATCTTCATCGAGTGATAAAGGGCAATACCAAAACCAATTCAGTTATTTTGTTAAGCTACATAACCAAACTGAAGTTTTTGCAGGAATTCACTGTGTTTTCCTATCTTCATTGCCTGTATTTTTGACTTTCTCTCTGCTTAAATTGTTCTATCCCATCTTTACCTGTTGAAATCCTGCCTGTCCTCCAAGGCCACTATCTTAAAATGCTGCCTTCTTCATGAGGCTTTTGTGATCTCTTGCCTAGTTGTGATTACACCTACCTGTGAACTCCCAAAGCAGTTTATTTGTGTCAGAAATATGTCCCTTTCTTATTCATTCCAGAAAACCTGGCAAAACAGGTAAAAAAAAAAAAAAAAAAAAAAAAAAAAAAAAAAAAAAAAAAAAAAAAAAAAAAACCTGGCAACATGGTGAAACCCCATCTCTACTAAAAATACAAAAAATAGCTGGGTGTGGTGGCACACGCCTGTAATCCCAGCTACTTGGGACACTGAGGCAGGAGAATCGCTTGACCCCGGGAGGCAGAGATTTCAATGAGCTGAGATTGAGCCACTGCACTCCAGCCTGGCGACAGAGTGAGACTCGTCTCAAAAAAAAAAAAAAAAAGAAAGAAAAAAGAAAAGGAAAAAAAAAAGATCGCTTTAAGTCTATATATACTATGGTCTTTTGCAAACAATTTTATACAACTCCATTTTGTTGACTACTGTTTAACTTGTGATTCATAGTGGTTCACACACCTTGTTTATCCATACATAGTTAAAAGACTAGTGAAAATATTAAATCACTTTTGATGGATACTATAAAACACTGAGAAGACAATTTAGGATTACATGTAGCCAAATATCTGGCTGGCTATCAGTATCTTTTGTTTTTAGCACTCCAGGTATGTGTACTCCAACTTTTAAGAGGCAAGTCACAATTTTACAGAGTTCCTTTTTACACATTAAATTTCAAATATTTCCACTTAGTAGAAGTGATGAGAAGATCACAAGTTAGTATGTTACAGTGGGAAAGCTGTATGTTTCCTGTTCTCGGTGCTGACAGGGCTGTGGGGATTTTCCTCCAGCTTTTCTGAATGTTCACCTTGTGTCTCAGAGAAAACATGAACATTTGGACAAGAAACAGGATTTTTTAAAGGAAAGTTATGGGCTTCCAAGCTTACATAAAATAAACTAAGTTCCAAGATAATCAGATCCTTCTGGCCCCTTTCACTTTTTTTCAGTTCTCTTGCAGTTTTCTCCTAGAGAGTGTGCCCTATCCACTACTCCACACGATTAATAGCCTGTGAAAAGGGAGGAGTAAACCAACCTTATGGGGTCTGGTAGAAAGACCAAGCACGGAATGGAAAATAAAACCAGTTATCAAGGCCTCACTCCAGGTTCTGGCCAGAATTGTTGGTATAGGTGGCTACCCCATATGGTGTGATTTTAAGGGAGCAAAAATCCTTATTTTAAGAAGAATGAAGGTAAATATTCTTTCCCACTTGGTTTGGGCCCAATTTCCTTTTTTCTTGAGGATAAGCCTTTTGTCCTATAGAGTTTAGGCTGCAAATGCCAGACTCACACCTTTAAAGATGGGGCCCAGGAACTTAAGCTTGGCAAGCTTTCCCTGGAAATGTCAGTACTTCACACAAACTGAGAATTTCTGGAGCATATGCAATATATCCCAGTAGATCCCAGAGCTTTCGCACCTTTGGCCTTTAAGCTCAGTTACTATATCAGCTTCGTTTTTTTTTCTTTTTTTTTTTTGTCTTAGTGCTTCGTTGTATTCCTCCACGTTTACTTGTGCTTTACTTATATTTGGGAGCCATTTTCTTCACAATACATTATCGAAAATCTATAGCATTTCATT